>NC_064629.1:218892273-219196112 GCF_023864275.1 Schistocerca cancellata | reverse complement strand
CGAAGACTAATCGTAGGTATTTATTTATAATTCCTTACTGACACTATCACTTCGTAGTAAAACCATGGCACTTCTGTAGAGAATGTATTGCAGCCAATTGCAAGTGCGTAACAACATAGCACCTTTCCCAGTCTTGAAACGTCCTGGCAGATTAAAACTGTGTGCCGAACTTGGTTCTATAACAAGTGACGTGGCAGAGTAACTCTCAGTTCTACCATCGGGTTGGCTAAAAATGGCTGCCAGTGTAGCTGTTTTTGTGTAATCGATTACCACATTAAAACTACAGGCATACAGTGCATAGTTTCATAAGCCATTACAGGTAGTGAGTGTCATTTTTTAAGTAAAGTATCGAGGTATTACCGAATAATACATTGAAACGGCAGTTTTCTATAACATGTACACATCCAGCAGAAAATATGAAACTGATGTATTTCGGGCTTAAGAGTCATAAGAGTAAAAAAAAACGTCACGATCAACAACACCTACTCTAGTATTGAACCCCACCTCCATTTGACAAGCGACAATAAGACGTATACAAGAACATTAACACGTAATGGTCCAAGTCTGCTCGATAAACAAGTCCTCTTTTATACACTCCTGGAAATGGAAAAAAGAACACATTGACACCGGTGTGTCAGACCCACCATACTTGCTCCGGACACTGCGAGAGGGCTGTACAAGCAATGATCACACGCACGGCACAGCGGACACACCAGGAACCGCGGTGTTGGCCGTCGAATGGCGCTAGCTGCGCAGCATTTGTGCACCGCCGCCGTCAGTGTCAGCCAGTTTGCCGTGGCATACGGAGCTCCATCGCAGTCTTTAACACTGGTAGCATGCCGCGACAGCGTGGACGTGAACCGTATGTGCAGTTGACGGACTTTGAGCGAGGGCGTATAGTGGGCATGCGGGAGGCCGGGTGGACGTACCACCGAATTGCTCAACACGTGGGGCGTGAGGTCTCCACAGTACATCGATGTTGTCGCCAGTGGTCGGCGGAAGGTGCACGTGCCCGTCGACCTGAGACCGGACCGCAGCGACGCACGGATGCACGCCAAGACCGTAGGATCCTACGCAGTGCCGTAGGGGACCGCACCGCCACTTCCCAGCAAATTAGGGACACTGTTGCTCCTGGGGTATCGGTGAGGACCATTCGCAACCGTCTCCATGAAGCTGGGCTACGGTCCCGCACACCGTTAGGCCGTCTTCCGCTCACGCCCCAACATCGTGCAGCCCGCCTCCAGTGGTGTCGCGACAGGCGTGAATGGAGGGACGAATGGAGACGTGTCGTCTTCAGCGATGAGAGTCGCTTCTGCCTTGGTGCCAATGATGGTCGTATGCGTGTTTGGCGCCGTGCAGGTGAGCGCCACAATCAGGACTGCATACGACCGAGGCACACAGGGCCAACACCCGGCATCATGGTGTGGGGAGCGATCTCCTACACTGGCCGTACACCACTGGTGATCGTCGAGGGGACACTGAATAGTGCACGGTACATCCAAACCGTCATCGAACCCATCGTTCTACCATTCCTAGACCGGCAAGGGAACTTGCTGTTCCAACAGGACAATGCACGTCCGCATGTATTCCGTGCCACCCAACGTGCTCTAGAAGGTGTAAGTCAACTACCCTGGCCAGCAAGATCTCCGGATCTGTCCCCCAGTGAGCATGTTTGGGACTGGATGAAGCGTCGTCTCACGCGGTCTGCACGTCCAGCACGAACGCTGGTCCAACTGAGGCGCCAGGTGGAAATGGCATGGCAAGCCGTTCCACAGGACTACATCCAGCATGTCTACGATCGTCTCCATGGGAGAATAGCAGCCTGCATTGCTGCGAAAGGTGGATATACACTGTACTAGTGCCGACATTGTGCATGCTCTGTTGCCTGTGTCTATGTGCCTGTGGTTCTGTCAGTGTGATCATGTGATGTATCTGACCCCAGGAATGTGTCAATAAAGTTTCCCCTTCCTGGGACAATGAATTCACGGTGTTCTTATTTCAATTTCCAGGAGTGTATATCGGAAATGTATACGACTATTTCACGAGTGAACCGTGAGTATCAATAATCCAGTAAAACAATAAATCTCGCTTCGGCCGGTGAAAGATCCTGCAGGAATCGGACCAACTTTGACTGAAGACAATTGTACAGGGTGACAGAAGTGCTACCCTTCCGCAAGTTGCTGCAGATTTCAGTGCTGGGCCATCAACAAGTGTCAGCGTGCGAACCATTCAACGAAACATCATCGATATGGCCTTTCGAAACCGATGACCGATTCGTGTATCCTTGATGAGTGCACGGCGCAAAGCTTTACCCTTCGCGTGGGCCCGCGAACACCGACATTAGGCTGTTGATGACTGGGAAAATGTTGCCTGGTCGGACGAGTCTCGTTTCAAATGGTATCGAGCGGATAGACGTGTACGCCTATGGAGACAACCTAATGAGTCCATGGGCTCTACATGTCAACAGGGGACTGTTCAAGCTGGTGGGGGCTCTTAAATGGTGTGGGACATGTGTAGTTGGAGTGTTATGGGATCCCTGATACGTCTAGATACGACTGGCAGATGACACGATCGTAAGCATCCTGTCTGATCACCTGCATCCATTCTTGTCCATTTTGCATTCCGACGGACTTGGGCAATTCCAGCATGACAACGTGACACCTCACACGTTCAGAACTACTACAGAGTGGCTCCAGGAACACTGTTCTGAGTTTAGACACTTCTGCTGGCCACCCAGCTCCCCAGACATGAAAATTATTGAGCATTCTGGGATGTCTTGCAATGTGCTGTTCAGAAGAGATCTCCATCCCCTCGTACTCTTACAGATTTATGGACAGCTCTGCATGAATCATCGTGCCATTTCCCTCCGGCACTACTTCAGACGTTAGACAAGTGTACACCACGTCGTGTTGGGATACTTTTGCCTACTCGCGGGGGCCCTACTCGACATTAGGCAGGTATACCAGTTTCTTTCCTTCTTCAGTGTGTATTGCTAACAGCAACACAGCCTGGACTCACCTCTTCATTATCAGAATTACTCACTGCAGATGTTTTTAAAATTCTTAACACATTAACAAAAACCTCTGGACTGTGTTCTGCGTTTGATAGGCGTAGTAACCTAAAATACAAACGTGTTTCCGACACCACTAAATTTGCTGACGAAACGATAAGATGAATTAACAGCCTCATTCTTCCACCCTTAGCAAATCATTACAGGACCTGATAGTCTCTCTCTTTAAGTACATTACTGGCCATTAAAATTTCTACACCAAGAAAAAATGTAGATGATAAACGGGTATTCATTGGTAAAATATATTATACTAGAACTGACATGTGATTACATTTTAACGCAAGTTGGGTGCATAGATCATGAGAAATCAGTACCCAGAACAACCACCTCCAGGCTTAATAACGACCTTGATACGCCTGGGCATTGACTCAAACAAAGCTTGGATGGCGTGTACAGGTACAGCTGCCCATGCAGCTTCAACACGAGGCCACAGTTCATCAAGAGTAGTGACTGGCGTATTGTGACGAGCCAGTTGCTCGGCCACCATTGACCAGACGTTTTCTATTGGTGAGAGATTTGGAAAATGTGCTGGCCAGGGCAGCAGTCGAACATTTTCTGTATCCAGAAAGGCCCGTACAGGACGTGCAACATGCGGCCGTGCATTAGCCTGCTGAAATGTAGGGTTTCGCAGGGATCGAATGAAGGGTAGAGCCACGGGTCGTAACACATCTGAAATGTAACGTCCACTGTTCAAAGTGCCGTCAATGCGAACAAGAGGTGACCGAGTCGTGTAACCAGTGGCACCCCATACCATCACGCTGGGTGATACGGCAATATGGCGATGACGAATACTTGCTTCCAGTGTGCGTTCACCGCGATGTCCATATTCTGCCAACAGTCATTGGATCTCGACCAACGCGAGCAGCAATGTCGCGATACTATAAACTGCAATCGCGATAGGCTACAATCCGACCTTTATCAGAGTAGGAAATGTGATGGCATGCATTTCTCCTCCTTACACGCTTCCAATGTGCGTTCGCAGCGATGTCGCCAAATACGGACGCGGCCATCATGATGCTGTAAACAGAACCTGGATTCATCCGAACAAATGACGTTTTGCCATTCGTGCACTCAGGTTCGTCGTCGAGTACACCAGCGCAGGCGCTCCCGCCTGAGATGCAGTGTCAAGGGTAACCGCAGCCTTGGTCTCCGAGCTGATATTCCATGCTGCTGCAAACGTCATCAAACTGTTCGTGCAGATGGTAGTTGTCTTGCAAACGTCCCCATCAGCTGACTCAGTGATCGAGACGTGGCTGCACGATCCGTTACAGCCATGCGGATAAGATGCTTTCATCTCGACTGCTAGTGATACGAGGCCATTGGTATCCAGCACGGCGTTCCATATTACCCCCTGAACCCATCGATTCCATATTCTGCTAACAGTCATTGGATCTCGACCAACGCGAGCAGCAATGTCGGGATACGATATACCACAATCGCGAAAGGTTACAATCCGACCTTTATCAAAGTCGGAAACGTGACGGTACGCATTTCTCCTCCTTACACGAGGCATCACAACAACGTTTCACCAGGCACACCGGTCAACTGCTGTCTGTGTATGAGAAATCGGTTGGAAACTTTCCTCATGTCAGCACGTTGTAGGTGTCTCCACTGGCGCCAGCATTTGCATATCACAGCATCTTCTTCCTGTCGGTTAAATTTCGCGTCTGTAGCACGTCATATTCGTGGAGTAGTAATTTTAATGACCAGTAGTGTAGTTTATCGGGGTACTACAACCAACCATTACTCAATAATCCATTGAAACTATAGCCTTCCATAACATGTACACATCTAGTTAACAAAAAATAACATTAACGTATTCGTATTTGGTTGGTCCGACTGAGCACTCTGAAACAACACTCGGTATGAAGCGTAAGGAGAGTTCCACGGATGCTGTTGGTCTTGATGTTAGTACTCGTACGGCTTACTGGCTCTTGCAGGTTAACACTTCCGTCAGCGAGTCTGCCCAAGGACACTAGAATACACGGTTGGTATCACGAGGTGTATGCACCATAGCAAGAAGCGCTGCTGATATCAGAGTGCACCCAAACAGCTCATCGTGGTGAGCGCGTGGCATAACGTATTGAGGTATAATGGCGTTTACGAGCCGACAGTAAAATCTTATTAGTAACTGGAGATTGAGTTCAGAGTTTGGCTGTAATTATCAGTATACTGAGGGACTTTTTGGAGGAAGTTTTTAAGTGAAAAATAATTGTTTGGTGCACGATCGCCTATCGTGCTACCTGCGACAGACAACTAAGTAAGTTACGAATTAAGTTTGATATATTTCCTAAACACAATGAAACGAAACGAAATAGATATGTGCTTGTAAACGTGCAGATCAATTTTCAGTTGAAAATCCTAGTGTCTGCTCAGTACATTTTACTGATTCGGATTATGGAAGGGATTTGTGATTATTTGACTATTCCTTCGAAACCCAAGTTAAAAAATTGATGTTGTTCCAGCTCTAAATCTTAAATACTCTGTTGCTAAATTAGGGCTTAGTAATGAGCCTAGTAACGAGAGAAGTATAGTGGCACAAAAGCTATCATAAAGAACAAGAACAAATTTTTCAGGTAAATACAATGAATAAATTGCTAACAGACAAAACATTAACAGTGAAAACAAACACTGCTGTAAATGCGACAATGCGTGCTTGTGCCAAAAATAAATTATGAAAGCAGGCATAAAAGACCTTAGGCAAAAACAACACAGATTTACAGGATCGTCTTCCCATTCGATATAGGGCTGAGTTAAATGTAATTGAAACATGTTCAAAAGGTGGTTCAGGGCTCTTTTTCTGTTTGTCAACAACACGTGGTCATGAAAGGACTGTGTACTAAGTTGTCATCTAAAGAAATTAAAAAGGGCTGCGACTTTAGCTTACCAACGTTAAAACAAGTTTTTTTGTCAGATACGTATTGAAATATCCAGTTCTTAGTGAAGTCACTACTAAAAAGAAGACTCAGACAATTTAGCGTTCCACCAGGTTTTACTGATTTAAGCCTGGTGTTTGAAAACTTATAGTTACTAACGAAGTGCGGAAAAGACATACACTGAAGAGAAAAAAAACTGATAATGCTACCTAATATCGTGTAGGGACACCGCGACCACGAATCCTGCAGGGCCGTCCATAAATCCGTAGGAGTACGAGGGGAGGTTATCTCTTCTGAAGAGCTTGTTGCAAGGCACCCCAGATATGCTCAATTGAGCTCACGCCTGTGGAATTTTGAGGCCAGAAAAGTGTTTAAACTCAGAAGAATTCTTCTGGAGCCACTCTGTAGCAATTCTGGACGTGTGGGGTGTCACATTGTCCTGCTGGAAATTCCCAAATCAATCGGAAAGCACAATGGACATGAATGGATGCAGGTGATCATACAGGATGCTTACATACGTGCCAACTGTCACAGTCGTATCTAGACGTATCAGTGGTCCCATATCACTCCGACTGCACATGCACCACACCATCAAAGAGCCTCCACAAGCTTGCTGACATGCAGGGTACACGAACTCAAGAAGTTGCTCCATACCTGCACACGTCCATCCGCTCGACACCATTTGAAACGAGCCTCATACGACCAGGCAACATGTTTCTAGTCATCAACAGTTCAATTTCGGTTCTGACTGAGTGTCTTAAGCTGATAAGACCAGCTACAGGTTTTGAGAACACAAATTATTGAGTCGGTTTGAAGCTGCAGTAATGTAACTATTGGGCAATGCCGATATTTCCGATGATGCGGGACTGCGTATTGGATTTAAGATCATGTTTGCTAACCTGATAATGGTTATTAGAAGCTTTTTCATGACAACTGTAATGTTAGCTAGAACGATTCAGTTTGTTCAAATTGTGTTTATTTGTAAATATTTGATATTATTTCCAAGGATGTTGTATTTCATCCAATTTTTTTCCATTTAACATTCTTCTCTCTCTTCCTTCTCTCTAATAATGATATAGCTCCTCCCGAACAGGTCTCGGAAGCCCCAACGGTGCCGACGGACCGCTGTGTCATTCTCAGCCTATAGGCGTCATCGGACGCGAATATGGCGGAGCATGTGTTCAGCATACCGCTCTCCAGGCCGTTGTCACTTTCCGTGAGCCGCCCCCCTACTTGTCAGTCAAGTAGCTACTTATTTGGCCTCACAAGAGCTGAGTCAACACCGCTTGCCAACAGTGCTCGGCAGACTCGGGCTGTCACCCATCCAAGTGTTAGCCAAGCCTGTCAGCGCTTGATCTGAAGGGAACTGGTGTGTACCAATGCGTCAAGGCAGTTGGCCTAGTAATTATAACTGCCACCGAAACCTCATGGTTTATTGTTTGACATTTCTTAAGAGAAATGGTCTGACAGAGCGATCTTCACTCTTCTCATTATAAGTTGGTACTTTTGGGTTAGTGTAGGCAGCAATTTGTTATCCAATCACGTGCTCTTATGCCATGATCTATACGTTATCGGCTGTCGAAAATTATCTCCATTCTCTTAATATTTGACCAAGGAAATGGACATACCTTACACGGATAAGAAAAAAATTTTATTATCATGTATAATTCTAGAATTATGGGAACATTAGATCTTCTGTTAGCCCGAAACACGCACATTGTTCGTCTCCAATATCAGAATTGATGTTCGCCTACGGGACGCAGCACTCTGCAAGTATCTCCCACGACCAATCATTGATGAAGGTTTGTCAGGCTGCGACCTTTACCAAGTCAGACTAACGGAACGTAATAGGTGGAGAGGATATAAAGGAGAGCCGAACGATTTGTTGCAAATTTGTGAGAACGCCGTTAAAACTCTCAAAAATTCCAAGAGAAAACACTACATGAAAGGTGCTTCCCTTAAGCAGGGATATTAACACTTTGGATTCCAAAGGCCTAAGCAAATTCTGCATGAATCAATAAACAAACACACATCTAAAGAAGTTTTGCAACACCCCGGTTCCAAAAACTCCTGAAGATAGACGTTGTCTGTCCATATAGTATCACAGACACAGTTCCTTTTGATTGTTCAGAGATGTCATTAAACCCGCCCATATGTATAAACAACCATGCATGAACAGCCCCTATAAGACGCAGGGGCTCCGACAGCCGATCAGTTCCAGTCGCTCCAGGAGTAAGGAGCAATATGGCTCATGTTGTCTGTAGTTCAACCATGCCTAGACGGTCAATACCGCGGTTCGTTCGCATCCGCATTGTTACTTTGTGCCAAGAAAGGTCTCTCAACAAGGGGAGTGTTCCGGTGTCTCGGAGTGAATCAAAGCGATGTTGTTCGGACATGGATGAGATACAGAGAGACAGGAACTGTCGATGACATGCCTCACTCAGTCCGCCCAAGGGCTACTACTGCAGTGGATAACCGCTGTCTACGAATTATGGTTCTGAGGAACCCTGGCAGTAACGCCACCTTGTTGAATAATGCTTTTCGTGCAGCCATAGGACGTCATGTTACGACTCAAACTGTGCGCAATAGGTTGCATGATACGCAACGTCACTCCCGACGTCCATGGCGAGGCAATTCTTTGCAGCCACGACATCATGCAGCGTGGTACAGATGGATCCAACAACATGCCGTATGGACCGCTCAGGATTGGCATCACATTCTCTTCACCGATGTGTGTCGCATATGCTTTCAACCAGACAATTTGGAGAGAACCCGGTCAGGCTGAACGCCTTAGTCACACTGTCCAATGAGTGCAGCAAAGTGGAGGTTCCCTGCTGTTAAGGGGTGACATTATGTGGGGCCGACGTACGCCTCTGGTGGTCATGGCAGGCGCCGTAACAGCTGAACGATACGTGAATGCCATCATCCGACCGATAGTGCAACCATATCGGCAGCATATTGGCGAGGAATTCGTCTTCATGGACGACAATTCGCGCCCCCATCGTGCAGATCTTGTGAATGACTTCCTTCAGGATAACGAAATCGCTCGACTAGAGTGGCCAGCATGTTCTCCGGACATTAACCTTATCGAACATACCTGGGACAGATCTAAAATAGCTGTTTATGGACGACGTGACCTACCAACCACTCTGAGGGATCTACACCGAATCGCTGTTGAGGAGTGGAACAATCTGGACCAACAGCGCGTTGATGGACTTGTGGATAGTATGCCACGATGAATACAGGCATGCATCAGTGCAAGAGGACGTGCTACTGGGTATTAGAGGTACCGGTGTGTACAGCAATCTGGACCACCACTACCTCTGAAGGTCTCGCTGTATGGTGGTACAGCATGCAATGTGTGGTTTTCATCATTAATAAAAAGGGCGGAAATGATGTTTATGTTGATCTCCATTCCAATTTTCTGTACAGGTTCCGGATGTCTCGGAACCCAGGTGATGCAAAACTTCTTTTTTTTTTTTTATTTGTGTACATCTCGTATACAGAGCGCGACAGTAAAAGTGCAGATATTCGAGCCTACACAACGGATTTACAAGAACATTATTTACAGTTAGTAACAATAAACGCAACAGTAGCGAACAAAATTAGTCTGGTACGCCATTTATCATGCGTCTGACGCCTTTTATGGCTTTCATAGTAAACATACAGATATACGGAGCTCTCTGTATGCTCCTCTTGCTCTAACGTACTGATGCGGCACGAGACATTTCTATTAACGCAAGAGGTCTTGGAGCGGAACAGACTGGTAAAGAGCATCAGAGAGTCACGTTCTTGAATCATTGTACTGATGTGTGATCATTTTATTTTTTGCTCATGGGAAAACACAGGACAGTAGGTCTTCTTGTCTCTACCACACAATTTTTTGTAGACATAAAAGTCTTAGGGACTTACATTGATCAGACACACAAACTTGACTCCCTAGTTTGATGAACACAATTTTGTTGGGCCTAGTACACACGTAGTAAATGAGTAACAAACACTTCTGGGTACGTAACATAGAGACACCTGACTTCACAGAAATTATTTCACGTAATGGTCAGCAGTGTTGAAGCAAGTGGATCTATAGAACATCTGAGCGTTTGTAACCATGAACACTGCTTCTGACTTGCTGTAAAATAGGTTCTGTTTTTCGGAGCATCCTGTTGAGTTAGTAAACACTGCTACGAATTAAAGTTCGTTCGATTTGATGGGGAAAAAATGTTCTCTGGTTTAGAGGATCGTACTGGGTTAGTAAACAATGAATCAATGATAGCTGTATTTTATTAGTTGGAGGAACGCTCTGCTCCTTAATGAATCATACTGTGTATGTAAACGCTAAATCCATGAAAACTGTAGTTAGTGTATTATGAGACAATGGTGACTCTGGCTCATTTTTCAATGGGTATATACATACCACACCCTGGATAGTACCGCAGCCATGAGGAGAAATGGGAGGATTACCTAGATTCAGGGCAGGTGGGCGGCGGAATGCTTGGTCAGGTGCAACTTGACGCAGCTTCATGAGTAACACACACACACACACACACACACACACACACACACACACACACACAAATGTCTATGATTTATGAACAAAAGGCCAAGCTCATCACCAATACACACACAATATTTTTGGCAAGTGTAACAGTTTATCTCCATGTTTAAAATGTCTGTATTATTTATCAAAAATATGTAAAGATATTGACAGTACTGGTGCAACATACAGTATTTTTACATATAAAGTCGGTAAACTTGACGTATCAATGGTTAAAACGTTACCATAAATATGCCGTCTACTCATAGAAGGTAACACATGTGTGCAACTTCCGCTCCGCATGAACATTTAATTCCTGTGGCACCAGAAATTTTTATGAGAATTGTTTATTCTAAAATAGAGCGTGGTATTTTTTCACGTATATTTGTAAGGCTTTATATAGTTTGGCCACTGAACTGATTTAAAAAAATACTTAAAATTTTCCGGTTAACTGCAGGTCACTCTTCACGCTTTGAAGTTAAAACTGGTAACATTTGAGCACAACTATCAGCTGACATTACGTATTTTACTATACATATCCAGCAATAACAGTGTGGAGTGGCCAAGAAGCGTAGTTTCCGTTCTCACGGGTCTTCTATAATCAGAGTCCAAAGTGGTGCACAGGCACGTTCCAAACATAGCATGTGGTCGGGACAAGCTCATGAATGTGTATAGGCCATTACACCTGCCAGGGACGCGACGTACTCGGCGCTGATGACGTCGCCGGCTGTCTGCGGGTAATTGCCTAAAACACGCCTCAGGGAGCAGCCGCGAGAGACTTACTTTCTTCTTGCCTACAAATATTTCACGCTGCCTGTTTGTCACTCTTCGCGGAGTCGATACGTGCATTGGAGTTACGTAGCATATTGCTATTATATACACCGTTCTCTACACTATTCCAAATGCTGTAGAAATTTTCATGACCAGTTCTACGATAAAACGTCAGAACCTATTTACCTTAGGTCTATTTTGCCTAGAGACAAGGTCAGAACACTTATACCACCACTATTTCTATTATTTACTACAAACAAAGTTTGCAGCTCTTTGAGCGTTTCTACCAGGTTCTATGTCGTTGATAATCTTTATCTGCATCACCGTATCAAGACAAAATTCGCTTACACATTGATGACATTGACAACTGTCGATCGTCAACCAGCAAGTTTTGTTGACAGAAATTAGTACAGATGCTAACATTTCTTTTAAGTCTGATGGGGCAGTTGTTACGTGTTGATATTTATCTAAATACGCCACAAGTAATATCACATACGGTTAGTAACTTCCCAGTTCAAAATTTTCGTCTCAGAAAGTCAATGCCATCGATTTTCTCTCGTCCCCACAGAGTCTAATATGCTTATTCACTGCTTTTGGTGTTCTGTGTGTTTGCGGCCACGCTGCATGTCAGAAGAGGCATCCGCTAATATCCAACCTTACAAAAGCATAGCGCTAGCACATCACGTGACAATTAAAAAAAAACAGCTCTGTGGAAAATGCGCAGAACCCTAGCACAATTTTATATCGGTATAAAATGCCACATAAAGGAAGCGTCAACGTGTGAACAAACACAGTTACACCATATTGTGGTACATGGTGTCCCAACAATGCCGCTAGTTCTACATACCACTTCGAAAAAGTTTGCACTTGCCTGTATGGAGATCTGTACAGCCCAAAGATTCGTTGGAATCACAAACAACTAAGTCCAGCCATCCCTTAAAAATATTTAAAAGAAGGAATACAGCACCCCACCATGGTGTTTCAAGTTTAAAACTACAGTCTTAAGCAACTTATCAACAACATTCCGCGAGACATTATCGTCGCATTGGTCGAGCTGCTGCACGCCATCGTGGTAGGATTTTGACGCTAGTGACGTTAGACATCTTTTGAAAACGTTTTGACGCTCCTCTTCATTTTATACACTCTGCCCAAACTGCTTTATTTTTACATTAGAAAATATGTATTTATAATTGCACTGTATAATGGGTGGTCAAGCACCTCTTATTTGAAACTTGTCAATAGTTCCAGAAATTTAGCGACAATGTGTGGACCACACCAGAAATCAACTACCGCTGGTTTGTTTCATATTCCTTTTTTTACTTTCTTACCTTTTAGCTACAAATTTTTGATTTGGTTTTTGATTCCACGGCCAATGAATTGAATCAACAGAGCACCATTCATCTTTCAAGAGATAGTGAGCATACGTTTCCTCGAGAAACATATTTAATGTGGCTAAGTTTCACTCCACAGAAAACATTTTTTTTCTTAACTGCTGAGGTCATCAGTCCCCTAGAACTTAGAACTACTTAAACCTAACTAACCTAAGGGCATCACACACATCCATGCCCGAGACAGGATTCGAACCTGCGACCGTAGCGGTCGCGCGGTTCCAGACTGAAGCGCCTACAACCGCTCGGCCACACCGGCCGGCGCTATTACGTGACAATGACTTTAAATACTCATCTCCCGTTAGGTGAGAAGCAGGAAACACAGTGTTGTGACTGGAGTAGAATATACATAAACAGTCACCTTAGCAAGATCTTCATTCCCCATACTCGTGCAAGTTCACAGAAAAATTACATTAACTGTTTAAGTATTGTTTCTTAGATGCCAATATTTCCAACAGTAAACATCCCTTTGTACCTACTTACTGTATTCAAGTCTAGGTCTCATCCCATTGTCAAATATACACTAAAGTAACGAAAGTTATGGGACAGCGATACGTACGTATACAGATGGCGGCCGTATCGCGTCCTCAAGGTGCATTGGTGGAGCAGTCATTTGTACACAGGTGATAATGTGAAAAGGTTTCCGCCGTGATTAGGGCCGATCGACAGGAATTAACATGCTTAGAACGCAGAGTTGCAGTTGGAGCCAGACGCATGGGAAATTCTATTTCGGAAATCGTTAGGGAATTAAGTATTCCGACGCCAACAATGTCAAGAGTTTGCAAAGAGTACCAAATTTCAGGCATTACCTCTCCCTACGCATAACTCAGTGGCCGACGGCCTTTACTTAAGGACCGAGAGCAGCGGCATTTTCGCAGAATTGTCAGTGCTAACAGAGATGCATCATTGCGTGAAATAACTGCAGAAATCAGTGTGAGGCATACGACGAACGTATCCGCAGGACAGCGTGGCGAAATGTGGCGTTAACGGGTTACAACAGCACATACGACATCGCCTGCAACGCCTCTTCTGGGCGCAGAACCGTATTAGTTGGACCCCAGACAACTGGAAAACCGTGTCCTGCTCAGATGAGACCTGATTTCAGCTGGTAAGAGCAGATGGTAGGATCTGAGTGTGGAGCACGCCCGACGAAGTCCTGGGTCCAAGCTGTCATCAAGGCACTGTGCAATCTGATGGGCCGGCCGGGGTGGCCGTGCGGTTCTAGGCACTACAGTCTGGAACCGCGAGACCGCTACGGTAGTAGGTTCGAATCCTGCCTCGGGCATGGATGTGTGTGACGTCCTTAGGTTAGTTAGGTTTAAGTAGTTCTAAGTTCTAGGGGACTAATGACCTCAGATGTTAAGTCCCATTGTGCTCAGAGCCATTTGAACCATTTTGCAATCTGATGGTGGCTCCATAATGGCGTGGACTCTTTTTACATGGAATGGACTGTGTCCTCTGGTTAAGTCCAGCTCTCGGACACCATCTAGAATTTATTCGGAACTTCATCATCGCAAACAACGATGGGAGTTTCATGGATGACAATGCCCCATGTTACTGGGCCACAATTGTTCGCGATGGGTTTGAAAAACATTTTGGACAGTTCCAGCTAATGATTATACCACCCAGATCGCCCGACATGGATCCCATCAAACATTTATTGGACCTAATCGAGAAGTCAGTTCGTGCACAAAATCCTGCACCGTCAACACTTACGCAATTATGGACGCCTAAGCAGACAGAATGGTTCAGTATTTCTGCAGGGAACGTCTAATGACTTGTTCATCCCATCCCACGTCGAGGAAAAAGGAGGTCTGACACGATATTAGGTAGTGTCCCACGAATTTTGACATCTCAGTGTACTTCGTACAGCACATTACAGTTCCAGAATTATGGTGGAAACATCACAGATCGCATTTTTCATGTACGTTATCTTGTACATAGGTAGATCCTATAGTCTACATCTACATCTATACACTGCTATCCAACTTACGGCTCGTGGCGGAGGGTACCTCGTACCACTACAAGTCGTTTCCTTTCCTGTTCCGCTCGCAAACAGAAAGAGGGGAAAACGACTGTCTTTATGTCTCCATATACCTTCGTATGAGCCCAAATTTCTTGTATCTTATCTTCGTGGTCCTCAAGCGCAGTGTCTGTTGGAGGCAACAAAATCGTTTTGCAGCCAGCTTCAAATTCCAGTTCTTCCTACGTTTCCGAAAGTTATACTTTCTTCTGATATGATCAGCTTATGACATCAGTGATATCCGCGGTGTGTGTGTGTGTGTGTGTGTGGTACCAGGTTCAAATCCTGCCTGGGGCATGGATTTGTGTGATGTCCTTAGGACAGTTAGGTTTGACTAGTTCTAGGTCTAGGGGACTGATGACCTCAGATGTTAAGACCCATAGTGCTTAGAGTCATTATGTGTGTGCGTGCGTGCGTTCGTGTTTTCGCGTGCACGCAACACTTCCTGTCTGTCTCTTTCTGCTTTTTCTACTGGCTGATGGCCGCTAGTGTTTCATAATGATCATCGCACCATAAAGTGCACACGTCCAATGATGGCGTTCAAGCAATCGATTATAATAATAAAAATGGCGCAGGGGTGGGTTGAGGGGCTTTACTACTCAGCCATTGGCTACACTGATGAGTCTCCTGTTGCTTTGAACGCATCCATTAATTCACTATCGAATGTACGACGTTGGCGTGATCAACTATAGACATCGTAGATATTATGGAGCTAATATCTCTGAATATGTAATGGTTTCGACGTCTATTGAATGCTCGAGTGGTTGCAAAATTCTTGTTAGATATTTTTATAATAAACTTACTAAAACATGTCGTAGCTTGAATGCAATTCATAGGTTATACTATTGGTATTACAGATTTCTCTAGCCTCCACAAGTTTTAAGCAGGAAAGTATATTTCACTTGTGTGCTGATTTCGCGGTTCATATGCGGCGAACGGCGCAGCTGTGTGCTGAAACTGTCTTTAGCGAGAAGTGACGCACGCCAGACACGTGCGGAGTACAGGGCGTTGCTCGCAGCCGCAGCACTGCTGAGTGCTGGCTCGCCTATGAGGCTTCTCTCAGAGGCAAAGCAGGGGCAACGCTTTCAATTCGCGCGCCTTCCGCTGGACGCTGCGGCGAGGTTGCGACAAATGCTGCTGAGACGTAACGACGACGTTTCTCCGACGTGTTGGAATTAAATTGTAATCATGCATAAAAGTAATGCAGAAGTCAGCCACCACTGTGTGCTTACGGGGTAGACTTTTTTTTTTAAGTAGTACATAATTTGTAGATACTCTGGCTGAGGAATGCGGACACCTCCAACCGCTGCTGCTTAGACTGTCCTGGGTAATCTTTGCTACTACCATAACAGCAGCTGTCCTTACACACGCACATCCAGTTGTTATTAAAACTAGATTGGTCAGAGCACTCTCTGGTAGTAGTTTCAAAAATGGCTCTGAGGTCATCAGTCCCTAAGCCTACACACTACTTAAGCCAAATTATCCTTAGGACAAATACACACACCCATGCCCGAGGGAGGACTCGAACCTCCGCCGGGACCAGCCGCACAGTCCATGACTGCAGCGCCCCAGACCGCTCAGCTAATTCCACGCGGCAACAGGCACATGTAAGTAAGAGGAATTGCCAGCGGATATTGAAAAGTTTTAATTTAAAGCCACATCGTGCGACGATTGTGGAACAATTTACGGGAGGATGACAATCAGAAACGTGTCGAATACTGCTCCTGGTGTTTAAATAACATCAGCCATGGTTTGTTAGACCCTTTCCATTACATCATGAGTAATGACGCATGGTTTCATCTTTCCGGTCATGTAAATTCACGGAACACGGAGTACTGGGCAACTGGGAACCCAAACATTGTGCGTCAGCAACCACTCCATGATGAAAAAATTCGGCGTTTGGAGCGGTGTAATAGGATCGCCCACAATTGGAAACGGTATTTTTTGACGCTACCCTCAATGCAATTTTGATAAATTTTGTGATTAACTCACTGAATACGAAAGACAATACTGATTCTTGCAGCGAGATGGGGCAACATGCCACACGTCTAAGTTATCCTCGTAAAGAGTCCCTGAAGTCTTCACTGAAAAACGAACTGTCATCAAATATTTATGGCCACCACGTTCGCCCGAGCTAACAAAATGTGATTTTTTCCTGTGGGGACATTAGAAGAGCAAAGTCTATTAATTCCACACACAATTCAGGAACTGAAAGACAACATCGGTCAAAGGCTCTGAGGACTATGGGATTGAAATTCTGAGGTCATCAGTCCCATAGACCTAGAACTACTTAAACGTAACTAACCTAAGGACATCACACATATCGATGCCCGAGGCAGGATTCGAACCGGCGACTGTAGCGGTTGCGCGGTTCCAGACTGAAGCGCCTACAACCGCTCGGCCTCACCGGCTGGCGGTAGTAGTTTAATAGCAGCTTGAGTATCTTTTACAACTCTTCCTCAGTGTACGAATTTTAAAGAATTAATGTCCTGATAATCCGCTCCGCCTCTGAGTTGGATGCTGGATGGAAGGCAGCGGTGGTCAGGTGATGTATACAACTGCGGTAACAGAACGCCTGAAACTCAGACACCGTAAACTAGGGGCAATTATCGGAGACCATGAAGGGGGTGCACCCCCTATTGAAAATATGGTCGTGAGCACCCTGACAGTTTATCTCGCTGTTGTAGTGTACATCCGTACTATTTAGGGGAAGTTGGACAGGGTGTGCACCAATATCAGCCATATTCCCCCAAGAAAGAAACCAGTGAAACCCACGTGTACTCTATTCCACAGCTGAGCCGGTTGAGGACACGATGGAAACTTCTTCGAAGAGGCCACTAGGTTCTACAAACAGGACTGAAACTGCATCAGTGCACGTTCGATATGGCTTTTTGTTGCTGGCCGATATACTAGTGGCATTCAGCAAATAATTTAAGACATTTTTTCTTGAAAACAGAATGGTTTTATTAGGGAATTCAATGCATGGTATTTTTCCCAACTTTTTTAGCTACAGTACTCAGTTTTTCAACATAATCTCCGTTCAATGCGACGGCCTTACAGCACCTTACGGGGAATGCCTGTATGCCTGATGGTACCAATCTACTAGCGATATCGGAGCCAACGTCCTCGTGCATCAGTACCTCCCGATCATCCATGTACTGATGCCCGTGGAGTGTATCCTTTATTAGGCCGAACAGGTGGAAGTCGGAAGTAGTTAGGATGAGGAAGAAAAGTCTAATGAAGTTTAGTGGGCTCTACCCGGGTGCCCGACCTTTGTGCGACCTTGCGGTGGAGGAGGAGAAGACCGTTCGCATTTTTGTGACTACGAGCATACTAATGTCGTTTCTTCAGTTTCCTGAGGGTAGGATAACACACTTCAGAGGTGATCGCTGGACTATGGGGGAGAATAGAATAACCATTCAGAGCCCCTGAAGACCGTACCCATGACTTTAACGGATAAGGGGGGGGGGGGAGGGCGGGAACCAGAAATTTTTCTTCGGAGGGGAGGTGATGTAGATCCGCTCCATGGATTACGGTTTTGTTTCCGGTTCGATGTGTGAACCCATGTTTCATCACCTGTGGCGATGTTCGACAAGAGATCAGCCTCGCAACACTTAAGAAACTCCGCACATATGGTACTCCGTTGATCTTTATGCCGGCCGAAGTGGCTGTGCGGTTCTGGGCGCTGCAGTCTGGAACCGAGCGACCGCTACGGTCGCAGGTTCGAATCCTGCCTCGGGCATGGATGTGTGTGATGTCCTTAGGTTAGTTCGGTTTAATTAGTTCTAAGTTCTAGGCGACTGATGACCTCAGAAGTTAAGTCGCATAGTGCTCAGAGCCATTTTTTTTTGATCTTTATGGTTTTCTGTTAGGCGGCGAGGAACCTAGCGGTCACAAACTTTTGAGTACCCCAGCTGGTGGACGATTGCGTCAGATTACCAACAGCGACGTCCAGTTGTGCAGCGACGTATATAACTGCGATACGTCGATCACTTAGAATGAGAGTGTCCGCACGTTCCAACATTGCAGGAGTCACAACTGTGAGCGATCGGGTGGTACGCGGGAGATCTACATCTACATTTATACTCCGCAAGCCACCCAACGGTGTGTGGCGGAGGGCACTTTACGTGCCACTGTCATTACCTCCCTTTCCTGTTCCAGTCGCGTATGGTTCGCGGGAAGAACGACTACCGGAAAGCCTCCGTGCGCGCTCGAATCTCTCTAATTTTACATCCGTGATCTCCTCGGGAGCTATATGAAGTGTCGGCATAAGTGCCAACACTGTTTTGTTTGAGGAGACCGAAATGCACGCTATAAGCTCACGCAGGCTGGCGTGAGGTCTGAAACAGGATACGTAATGAATGCTATAAAGAAAAGTACGTAGCTTCTGGAATACTTAACTTTAATCCACATTTGTAGAACATCTCTCGTTACTGTACAGGCTTTATAATCACAATATCAATTGGTAATGGCGCCTTGCTAGGTCGTATCAAATGTAGCTGAAGGCTATGCTAACTATCGTCTCGGCAAATGAGAGCGTAATTCTCAGTGAACCATGGCTAGCAACGTCGGCTGTACAACTGGGGCGAGTGCTAGTACGTCTCTCTAGACCTGCCGTGTGGTGGCGTTCGGTCTGCAATTACTGACAGTGGCGACACGCGGGTCCGTCGTATACTAGCGGACCGCGGCCGATTTAAAAGCTACCACCTAGCAAGTGTGGTGTCTGGCGGTGACACAACAGTATAAGTAGGGGGAAGCAATATATTGGATACCTCATCCAGAAACGCACCCTCTCGAAACCTGGACAGCAAGCTACACCGCGATGCAGAGCGCCTCTCTTGCAGAGTCAGCCACTTCAGTTTGCTAAACATCTCCGTAACGCTATCACGCTTACCAAATAACCCTGTGACGAAACGCGCCGCTCTTCTTTTGATCTTCTCTATCTCCTCTGTCAACCCGACGCGGTACGGATCCCACAATGATGAGCAATACTCAAGTATAGGCCGAACGAGTGTCTTGTAAGCCACCTCCTTTGTTGATGGACTACATTTTCTAAGGACTCTCCCAATGAATCTCAACCTGGCACCCGCCTTACCAACAATTAATTTTATATGATCATTCCACTTCAAATCGTTCCGCACGCCTACTTCCAGATAGTTTAAAGAAGTAACTGTTACCATTGTTTGTTCCGCTATCATATAATCATACAATAAAGAATCCTTCTTTCTATGTATTCGCAATACATTACATTTGTCTATGTTAAGGGTCAGTTGCCACTCCCTGCACCATGTGCCTATCCGCTGCAGATCTTCCTGCATTTCGCTGCAATTTTCTAATGCTGTAACTTCTCTGTATACTACAGCATCATCCGTGAAAATCCGCATGGAAATTCCGACACTATCTACTAGGTCATTTACACATATTGTGAAAAGCGATGGTTCCATAACACTACCCTGTGGCACGCCAGAGGTTACTTTAACGTCTGTAGACGTCTCTCCATTGAGAACTACATGCTGTGTTCTGTTTGCTAAAAACTCTTCAATCCAGCCACACATCTGGTCTGATATCCCGTAGGCTCTTACTTAGTTTATCAGGTGACAGTGCGGAACTCTATCGAACGCCTTCCGGAAGTCAAGGAAAATGGCATCTACCTGTGAGCCTGTATCTAATATTTTCTGGGTCTCATGAATAAATAAAGCGAGTTGGGTCTCACACGATCGCTGTTTCCGGAATCCATGTTGATCCCTACAGAGTAGATTCTGGGTTTCCAGAAATGACATGATACGCGAGCAAAAAACATGTTATAAAATTCTACAACAGATCGACGTCAGAGATATAGGCCTATAGTTTTACGCATCTCCTCGACGACCCTTCTTGAAAACTGGAACTAACTGTGCTCTTTTCCAATCATTTGGAACCTTCCGTTCATCTAAAGGCTTGCGGTACACGGCTGTTAGAAGGGGGGCAAGTTCTTTCGCGTACTCTGTGTAGAATCGAATTGGTATCCCGTTAGGTCCAGTGTACTTTCCTTTGTTGAAAGATTTCAGTTGCTTTTCTATTCCTTGTACACTTATTTGGATGTCACCCATTTTTTCGTTCGTGCAGTGACAGAGAAGGAACTGCAGTGCGGTATTCCTCTGTGGAACAACTTTGGAAAAAGGTGTTTAGTATTTCAGCTTTACGCGTGTCATCCTCTGTTTCAGTGCCATCATCATCATCCCAGAGTGTCTGGATATGCTGTTTCGGTCCACTTACTGATTTAACGTAAGACCAGAACTTCCTAGGATTTTCTGTCAAGTCGGACAGTGCTGTGCGACCTTGTTTCGATAATGACGGACGCCTCGCCCAACGACTCACCCTGCTTTTGTGAACTGCCAGATCTCCATAAACATTCCACAACCGCATATGAATGTCTACGATGCTCTAGTTTTCCGCCGAAAGAAACTCAATGACAGCTTCCTGCTGGGAACTTATCTCCGTTACAGACGTCATTTTGAAGCCTACATGTAGCGTCGCCGTCTATCGGAACTTGATGAAACTACAGGGGCTGAAGTGGGAATATTCCACGACGTTCCACACCAAATTCAGCATTTTTTTCAACTGAAAGGGGCTGGGGAAAAGAAGTGTTGTATTACTTATTGAACAACCCCCGTACATGCCTTCGAGCTAACGCTTTCATGGGAGACATCCTTCAGTGAAGAGAACGCAGCTACAGGTGGATATGTGGATAGAGTGGAACTACAACGCAGCACTTGACATCCGCTGTTGTAAACAGTAACACTCCGTGACTCCAATGAAACGCTCTTTCATATTTAAATATGGTCGACAACCGGGACTGGCGTCCTTAGGAAGGTTTGAACTGCTGCAACAACGCTGCGCAACACTGGGTCGCGAATTGTGGTTGCTGCTACTTCTTTGACGCGTATGGGAAATTCTTGCAGCGTTGTTTCTAAAACATCGTCAATCGCAATACAAACTATTTCTCCCTATCGAACTCACTATCGGGATTCATGGGCAACCTGGACAATGCATCAGCATTACCATGCTGTAAATGCCCAGCACTATAGTCTCTGAGCTGTCATGTCAGGGAGTCTGGCCTTAGGTTTTGACAAAGATATCAATAGTATATGATCCATGACCAACTGAAATTTGGAGGCATAAAGGATAACGAGTTTCTCGTTAACACCATACACGATAGCCAGCACCTGTTTCTCTATGTGCGAGTATTTTCTTTGAGCGGACGAGAGGTTCATGGATGCAGAATCAATCGGTAGTTCTGATCCCTCCAGTTTTCTTTGCGACAGCATGGCCCAGATTTCTATGGAACAGGATGGCGCCAATCTCGTACTAAGATGCGTCAGTGGCCAGTACAAAACTTCTCGTTGTGACAATGTTAGCAAGGCGAGCAGCAAAGCGTAATCAATGTTTTACTGCATAAAAAGTTTGTGAAAAGCGTCTGACCAAACAGATTTCGAAACTTCCTTACGAACTTGATCTAGAGGGTGTGGCATCTCAGATAAATTTTGTACGAATTCATTATATGGTTATAGTTCACCTTCCCAATGAACAAGTGCAGCTCCTGCAAGTACCGAGAGAGAAGTAACAACTGCTGCGATGTAGTCATCCAGTGGTTTAATGCGCTTCTGATTTAAGACGTGTCCTAAATGGCTACCACTTGGTGAAGAGAAAATAAGAAACAGTACACTTTCCCAATTTACAACGCAGACAGCTGTCCTCCAGCAACTGAAACACGACCTGTATGTTTTGCAAATGTTGTTCCCTGGTGGCACATGTGACAATTAAATCATTCAGACATGTGCCGCATTTCCAGATATTGCACACACTCTGATCTGTAATACGTTGAAAGGGTCCAGAGGCTGAATGCAACACCAAAAGGCGCTCTAGTAAACTGATAGAGGTCAAACGATCTATTAATAAGGAGCAACTGCTGCGTCGGCAGGAGTGGCAGAGTGCTTCTAGGCGCTACAGTCTGGGACCGCGCGACCGCTACGGTCGCAGGTTCGAATCCTGCCTCGGGCATGGATGTGTGTGATGTCCTTAGGTTAGTTCGATTTAAGTAGTTCTAAGTTCTAGGGGACTGATGACCATAGAAGTTAACTCCCATAGAGCTCAGAGCCATTTGAACCATTTTTGAGCAAACTGCTGCGACTCAGTAACGAGGGGGAACTACAGGTAGGTATCTCTCCTAAAAATAGTGCCACCAGCCAACCTCGCCAGTAACTCCTCGTTGCGAGGACCATTGAATCGCTGCTACATTTGAAATAACCCCTAATTCTTGTAGTCTGTCGAATTCAGCTTTAGCTACATTTCTAATAGCAAATGACAAAAGGGAGAGCACAGCGAATCTTAGGGGTCGCATACGGCTCAAGCTGAAAGTCGGCCACAAAATATCTTGCTGTACCCAACTTTGGTTTAAACAACTGTTTATGGGACTGTAAAAACGACTCGAGATCGTGAAAAGGAATGACTAGTCTCACTAAATTAAGGTGATCAACAATTTAGAAACCGAACATGTAACACGTCAGCCTCAGTTGCAAATAGAAACCAATATTTACTCAGGTTTCAGCCAAAATAATTTGGCCTTCTTCAGGAGCCAGTGACACTAAACTATTGCATGCCAAAGTTTGGCCATGTCAAGTGTAAAACTGTATGACCGTAGTAACCAGTCATGAATCTACATTACTTGGGCTGAATGGAATCAGTTGCCCCTCTGCGTGGACGAGGTCGGTAGGCCGCGAGAGCTGCGCCGGAACTAAACGCGGCGAGCAGCTGTGTACCGAGCATCGCTGATGGTCATGCGCATGCGCGCGTGGAAATATACACTCCTGGAAATTGCAATAAGAACACCGTGAATTCATTGTCCCAGGAAGGGGAAACTTTATTGACACATTCCTGGGGTCAGATACATCACATGATCACACTGACAGAACCACAGGTACATAGACACAGGCAACAGAGCATGCACAATGTCGGCACTAGTACAGTGCATATCCACCTTTCGCAGCAATGCAGGCTGCTATTCTCCCATGGAGACGATCGTAGAGATGCTGGATGTAGTCCTGTGGAACGGCTTGCCATGCCATTTCCACCTGGCGCCTCAGTTGGACAGGCGTTCGTGCTGGACGTGCAGACCGCGTGAGACGACGCTTCATCCAGTCCCAAACAAGCTCAATGGGGGACAGATCCGGAGATCTTGCTGGCCAGGGTAGTTGACTTACACGTTCTAGAGCACGTTTGGTGGCACGGGATACATGCGGACGTGCATTGTCCTGTTGGAACAGCAAGTTCCCTTGCCGGTCTAGGAATGGTAGAACGATGGGTTCGATGACGGTTTGGATGTACCGTGCACTATTCAGTGTCCCCTCGACGATCACCAGTGGTGTATGGCCAGTGTAGGAGATCGCTCCCCACACCATGATGCTGGGTGTTGGCCCTGTGTGCCTCGGTCGTATGCAGTCCTGATTGTGGCGCTCACCTGCACGGCGCCAAACACGCATACGACCATCATTGGCACCAAGGCAGAAGCGACTCTCATCGCTGAAGACGACACGTCTCCATTCGTCCCTCCATTCACGCCTGTCGCGACACCACTGGAGGCGGGCTGCTCGATGTTGGGGCGTGAGCGGAAGACGGCCTAACGGTGTGCGGGACCGTAGCCCGGCTTCATGGAGACGGTTGCGAATGGTCCTCGCCGATACCCCAGGAGCAAGTGTCCCTAATTTGCTGGGAAGTGGCGGTGCGGTCCCCTACGGCACTGCGTAGGATCCTACGGTCTTGGCGTGCATCCGTGCGTCGCTGCTGTCCGGTCCCAGGTCGACGGGCACGTGCACCTTCCGCCGACCACTGGCGACAACATCGATGTACTGTGGAGACCTCACGCCCCACGTGTTGAGCAATTCGGCGGTACGTCCACCCGGCCTCCCGCATGCCCTCTATACGCCCTCGCTCAAAGTCCGTCAACTGCACATACGGTTCACGTCCACGCTGTCGCGGCATGCTACCAGTGTTAAAGACTGCGATGGAGCTCCGTATGCCACGGCAAACTGGCTGACACTGACGGCGGCGGTGCACAAATGCTGCGCAGCTAGCGCCATTCGACGGCCAACACCGCGGTTCCTGGTGTGTTCGCTGTGCCGTGCGTGTGATCATTGCTTGTACAGCCCTCTCGCAGTGTCCGGAGCAAGTATGGTGGGTCTGACACACCGGTGTCAATGTGTTCTTTTTTCCATTTCCAGGAGTGTAGATACGTAACAGTAGCTACCTTTACATTAGGAATTGGATTAATATAGCCATTAAACCTTTAATGACGTAATATGTAAAAGAACTTACTTCTGAGGAGAACGATACCCCTATAACAGACTTGGAGCTCGTAAGAAAGACTAGCTATTATTCGCCAACATTATTTCTCAATTTAGAACACATTGCTCAAACTGTATCTGGTTAATTAATAAAATTATGTGTGGCTATTTACAGGAATGATCTGTAATGTCGTGGAGAGAACATCACTATGACTAAGCATCAATAAAGGCAATAATGCCGCCGGCCGTGGTGGCCAAGCGGTTAAAGGCGCTACAGTCTGGAACCGCGCGGCCGCTACGGTCGCAGGTTCGAATCCTGCCTCGGGCATGGATGTGTGTGATGTCCTTAGGTTAGTTAGGTTTAAGTAGTTCTAAGTTCTAGGGGACTGATGACCTTAGAAGTTAAGTCCCATAGTGCTCAGAGCCATTTTTTGAGCAATAATGCCTATACAATTTAAAAGTAGATAAATTTCAATTAACATAACATTAGTAGCAGTAATGAAGATAGCTTCAACAACATTGCGTTGGGTAGTTAGAAACTGGGTAAGCCTAACAGAACATATAGGTAGTAACTTAACATGATGTAACACGTCAATCGTGAAGCTAAGACAGTATAATGCTAAGTGTTAGGTTTTTATAAATTTGGCTTATAACGCCATAAATACAATGGAAAAATGTACATGGACGTATACTACTGGCCATTAAAATTGCTACACAACAAAGCTGACGTGCTACACACGCGAAATTTAACCGACATGACGAAGATGCTGTGATATGCAAATGATCAGCTTTTCAGAGCATTCACACGAGGTTGGCGCCGGTGGCGACACTTACAACGTGCTGACATGAGGAAAGTTTCCAACCGATTTTTCATACACAAACAACAGTTGACCGGTGTTGCCTGGTGAAACGTCGTTGTGATGTCTCGTGCAAGGAGGAGAAATGCGTGCCATTACGTTTCCGACTTTGATAAAGGTCGGATTGTAGCCTATCGCGGTTGCGCTTTATCGTATCGCTACATTGCTGCTCGCGTTGGTCGAGATCCAATGATTGTTAGCCGAATATGGAATCTGTGGGATCAGGGGGTAATATGGAACGCCGTGCTGGATACCAACGGCCTCGTATCATTAGCAGTCGAGATGACAGGCATCTTATCCGCATGGCTGTAACGGATCGTGCAGCCACGTCTCGATCCCTGAGTCAACAGATGAGGACGTCTTCAAGACAACAACCATCTGCACGAACAGTTCGACGACGTTTGCAGCAGCATGGAGTATCAGCTCGGAGACCACGGCTGCGGTTACCCTAGCCGCTGCATCACAGGCAGGAGCGCCTGCTATGGTGAACTCAACGACGAACCTAGGTGCACGAATGGCAAAAAGTCCGTTTTTCGGATGAATCCAGGTTCTGTTTACAGCATCATGATGTTCGTATCTGTGTTCGGCGACATCGCGGTGAACGCACATTGGAAGCGTGTATTCGTCATCGCCATTCTGGAGTATCACCCAGCGTGATGATATGGGGTGCCATTGGTTACAAGTCTCGGTCACCTCTTGTTCGCACTGACGGCACTTTGAACAGTGGACGTTACATTTCAGATGTGTTACTACCCGTGGCTGTACCCTCCAGTCGATCCCTACGAAACCCTACATTTCAGCAGGATAACGCACGACTGCATGTTGCAGGTCCTGTATGGGCCTTTCTGGATACAGAAAATGTTCTACTACTGCTCTGGCCAGCACATTCTCCAGATCTCTCACTAATTGAATGCGTCTGGTCAATCGTGGCCGAGCAACTGGCTCGTCACAATACGCCAGTCACTACTCTTGATGAACTGTGGTATCGTGTTGAAGCTGCATGGGCAGCTGTACCTGTACACGCCATCTAAGCTCTGTTTGACTCAATGCTCAAGCGTATCAAGTCCGTTATTACGGCCAGAGGTGGTTGTTCTGGGTACTGATTTCTCAGGATCTATTTACCCTAATTGCGTGAAAATGCAATCACATGTCAGTTCCAGTATAATATATTTGTCCAATGAATATCATTGCATTTCTTCTTGGTGTAGCAATTTTAATGGCCAGCAGTTTACACTGTGTCAAATTACACATTCTTATTAAACCACGTTTAGTTCCGGCGCAGCTCTCGCGGCCTACCGACATCGTCCGCGCAGTTGGGCCTGCTGATTCTCTTCAGCCGAAGTAATGTAGATTTATGACTGGTTACTACGGTCCTACAGTTTTATACCTGACATGGCCATACTTTGGCGTGCAATAGTTTAGTGTCTCTGGCTTCTGAAGAAGGCCAAATTATTTTTCCTGAAACCTGGGTAAAGATTGGTTTTTATTTGCAACTGAGGCTGACGTGTTACATGTTCAATTATCACAGTTGCTCAATCCAAGAGACTTCCCGATGCCATGGAGGGACGGCCGTCACCGTCTGCTGTACCAGAACAGGAATAGGGACCATTGGGCAGTTTGTGTGAAGGCCGGTCCGAGGTCGGGGAAAGCTTACTCCTAGTATGCAACTTACTAATTTGCTGAACATAGCGTGTGACGAGACAGGTTTTCAACAAATAAGTTCGACTCGGGCTTGTGTTCCCCTAGTAAAAGAGACCCAGCTGTGTCGTCTGACGACGTACTACGGGAAAAGCTACTATCCACTTCTGCTGTGTGGCATTTACTGGCAAATGCTCCCTGGGCAGACTCCGACAGCTCATGTGATCGTGGTCACTGTGTCACGTCGGCTAGCGATGGGTCAGACTACTCGTAAGCCTTCGCTTGAAATGACTTACCTTGGGATAACAGAATGATTACATCGCGGATAATAGAATCTGAGTAAGATACGCCACACTGATTAAATCAAACTTACAATCTCTAGAAAAACCGCGGAATTCCACTATGATTCGTTAACCTGATTTCGTCACTGATTCAACTTAAGGCTCGCTGCTACAACATGCGAATTTACGCTCAAAATGTGCAGTCAATGCCGTACCCATCTCATCAGATTTCAACGAAGCGAAGTCCATTCGCCAACAAAACTTTTACACTTAATTTCAAAGAAAGGATCTAGAAGAAAGGAGGAGTGCATTCATATCTGCAGGGTCACTGACATAACTTACCTCGCAGCGGAGCAAGAAACGTTTCGGGCAGTTGTCCCACTTCTCCGTATCTACGTCAAAAGTCCGAAAGCTGGAGAGGGGCTGTGTTTGGCGGCACCTGTTGCTGCAGGTACTCTCGGGATGCCAACGCCTGCAAAAGCTCAGCTTGCTCCTGCTGCTGCTACTGTACTTGCAGCTGCTGCTGGCATAATTCCATCAGCCAGTCGTCCATGATGATGCAACCCGACCGATGCACGTATGAGCCAGTTTCGCTGCCATTTCTACAACTCGTTCCTGGTGTACGGGTTTAAAAGAATGAAATTCGCGAACTGAGGGAAAATACCGCACTATGTGCGGGCCGTATCAATTTGTCAACAGTGTGTGCGTCCGAAGAACAAAACCAGTCGAAACCGTACGCAACCCGGAAACGTCAACAGCACACACAAAACTTGAAAAACAAAATCAGGGGGAAGACAGTGAGAGAGAGAGAGAGAGAGTGAGGGGGGGGGGGGTACCACAGAGTGCACAAGTGAACTGAGTCTGCGGCTGCCTTACCTTCTCACCTAGGTCACCAGAAGCTCTTTCCAACATACTCATCGCGCGCGGGCCCTGTCGGCGTCCGTCGTGATCCAGTTCACTGGCTGCCAGCATCGTTGGATGCGCGTCCTTCGTCGCTTTAGCATTATCGACAGGAGTGGATACCGAGGAATCCTTGCAAACACATCCAGACGCTATTGACTAGACTGGCTACGGTACTACCTAAAGTCAGAACAGTGGCAGTTATTCTCTCCCAGTTACCATGGTTCACACAGCCAGAGGAAGAAAATATACGAAGCATATCTTTTTCAGACTACATTCTCAATATCCACATGCCAGCTGTCTTGCTTCACGTAGTGTTGAGAGATGGTACATCAGCAATTTTGTTTTGTGCCCCACAATCCATCGACTGTTTGGTAAGCAGTAAAAGTTAGTTTCCTCAAATATATTTTCTAGAGCAAATTATGGTTCAGAAATTGTGTACGTAGTTTAGCCAATCGCATTAGGGTCAGCCAATTTGCAGAATATGCTACGATGCCATTAATTTATAATGCCAAAAGGATCCAAAGCACAGAGACAAATTTCGAGAGAAATAGGTCTTTGTGGAAATGAGATTTGTAGACAAACAATCAGACACATAGGCATTACGTGTTTTTTAACCGAGTCTCAACATCATATATTTACTACGAAAAAAATAATCTGCCCACATTATATTATGAATTTTTGATTAATATTTGGGATTATATTTATTATTAATGTTTTTCACAAAACTTCCAGATACAGATTAGTGACATAGTGTATCTTGACAGTAGTGAAGTATGTAATTAACTTGAAACTACAATCAGAACGTGAAGAACAGATACTTAATGCACCACACACACAGTTATAACCTTTTACAACACTTCACTTCATGGTCTGGCCCTCGTTATCGTCATTTTCATAATGCACGTTCTGTGGCTTGAGATTCATATGAAATTGCCGATATATCATCGATCACATCACGAAGTACTACTACTACGTATACGATTTGGACAGTAAATTGTGTTGCCAACCCTAGATAACAATTCAGGAACCCCAAGCAACAAAATTATGGTTTGTGTTTTGGGTCCATATGGAAACGAATATCCGAGAAATAGGTTAGACAGGCTCTCGTAAATGTTTATAGATACAGTGTGGGCCTGGAGATACAGAGAGATGTGGCTCACCGCAAGAGCAACAGATTTCAGGAGTTTACGGACACGTTTCAAAGTCGATGATGGTGTGCTTTGGACACTTACGGTTCTCAGCGCCTTGTAATAAATACGGTATTTTAACGTCAGGTAGGTAGGTATTTATACACCTACATTTCTTTTTTTTCTGTTCTAACAATTTTTACGACCAATTTTATGGTCTCTTTTACGGTCAGTTTTCCGATTTTACGCTCATCTTTTACGGCTTCATTTGGTCTATCCGTCAAAACTAAAGAATTTTAGGATGACAAGGTACTTCAGTTCGTTCGTTTGGGCGTAACACAGATGATGTGACTCCTGTCAAGAGGTGTATAAGCAAACAATTCCACAAATGAAACTGATACATTTCTTACACTACAAACATAAAGAAAAGAAAATCTGTTGCTCATGCGTGCCATATCGTCATAGTAACAATGTTACACTACACGCATTAATCGTGTGCCAGATTATTGACGATTGTAACATACGTGTTCATTGTCAAATATGAACTTATCTTTCACAGCCCTAAAAATTATAAGCGCGACCCTGTGTTAACGTGATACGGCTACTAAATCCTTAAAAGCTGTATCTCACTATCGCCAGAAGCTTACAGGTAAGTTATGACTCTGTTGCTGCTCCACAGTCTCTAGAATTAACGCAAGTTTAACAGGCTGGCACACAGGTTCGTACCTCACAGGCATTTTTATCAGCTGCAGGTGTGGGTGCTTTTATTGATAGACATTGCACACATAATTACAGGAATAGCCACTCTTTGTCATGCTGTTATTTTTTGAACAATATTCCTCCTGACTGCTGCGTAAACTGTCATACGCTCCTACATTATCACGCCTTTCCATTTTTGATGCATAAAGTTGTGAATACATTCCTCTGCTGGATGTTTACAAAAAATAGTCTTCTTAAGCTTGTAATTCCTCAATGCAAGCGGCTCGTCAATTGAGCACATTAGACCTGAATTTATTTACAGACAGTCAACGAATTATAACGCTCACGCTATCGAATTATAAAACTTAAAATTGGTCGAAGGTTGGGAGGGTGAGCTTGCACGTCATTGCCCAAGACATCAGTGGCCCGAGACTCGACAATATCGAGATTCCAGGAAATTTTACGCCGAAAAGTGTTGATGCCAGAGTTTTTGACACTAACTGGCAGTGATACCCTAGTAACATCAAGTATCACTGAGGAAAAGGAAGAAGTAAATATGTAATGTACAAATTGGAATTGTTAATTTATTTGGAAGGGCCCCACTATAATACAGTGCATTGGGCGCTGAACCGAAACGAGTATCTTTTGTCCCACGAAACTAACGAGTATCTTACGATGTTTCGATTACTATGATACAATACAAAATTTCAATTAATGTTTTCTACATATTTTACAATTCACGTCTTTCTAAACTCAGTTGTTTTGCAGGAGTAGTGTCTATGAATTTTCGCGTATGAAGGATTGTGATCTAACCTTCAGCACTAATGTTATTTAACAGTCAAAAATCTTTAACTGTCGTCTCTATATATTTTTGCAAAATTCATTGTCTCTGCCTCCAGTCACAAAGTTCGATAACATACTACTGACGTCCGAACACAGAAATCCTGCAATTATTTATAAAATACTAGACAACAGGAAGGGGAATCAAGTGGAACTATGAAGGTTGTTTGTAACTGATTGGTATACACTGAGTAAACAATGAGCAAAAATAACTTAAACAGGGGATATAAGACGCTACTGGCCATTAAAACTGCTACACCACGAAGATGACGTGCTACAGAATCGAAATTTAAACGACAGGAAGAAGATGCTGTGATATGCAAATGATTAGCTTTTCAGAGCATTCACGCAACGTTGGCGCCGGTGGCGACACCTACAACGTGCTAACATGAGGAAAGTTTCCAACCAATTTCTCATACAAAAACAGTACTTGACCGGCGTTGCCTGGTGAAACGTTGTTGTGATATCTCGTGTAAGGAGGAGAAATGCATACCATCACATTTCCTACTTTGATAAAGGTCGGATTGTAGCCTATCGCGATTGCAGTTTATAGTATTGCGACATTCCTGCTCGCGTTGGTCGAGATCCAATGACTGTTGGCAGAGTATGGAATCGATGAGTTCCGGAGGGTAATACGGAACGCCGTGCTGGATCCCAATGGCCTCGTATCACTAGCAGTCGAGATGACATGCATCTTATCCGAATGACTGTAACGGATCGTGCAGCAACGTCTCGATCCTGAGTCAGCAGATGGTGACGTTTGCAAGACAACAACCATCTGCACGAACAGTTCGACGGCGTTTGCAGCAGCATGGACTATCAGCTCGGAGACCATGGCCGCGCTCACCCTTGACGCTGCATCACAGACAGGAGTGCCTGCGATGGTGTACTCAACGACGAACCTGGGTGCACGAATGGCAAAACGTCATTTTTTCGGATGAATCCAGGTTCTGTTTACAGCATCATGATGGTTCATCTGTGTTTGGCGACATCGCGGTGAACGCACATTGGAAGCGTGTATTCTTCATCGGCATACTGGCGTATCACCCGGCGTGATGGTATGGAGTGCCAATGTTTACACGTCTCGGTCACCTCTTGTTCGCATTGACGGCACTTCGAACAGTGGACGTTACATTTCAGATGTGTTGCGACCCGTGGCTCTACCCTTCATTCGATCCCAGCGAAATCCTACATTTCAGCAGGATAATGCACGACCGCATGTTGCAGGTCCTGTACGGGCCCTTCCGGATACAGAAAATGTTCGACTGTTGCCCTGGCCAGCACATTCTCCAGATCTCTCACCAATTGAAAACATCTGGTCAATGGTGGCCGAGCAACTGGCTCGTTACAATACGCCAGTCAATACTCTTGATGAACTGTGGTATCGTGTTGAAGCTGCATGGGCAGTTGTGCCTGTACATGGCATCCAAGCTCTGTTTGACTTAATGCCCAGGCGTATCAAGATCGTTATTACGGCCAGAGGTGATTGTTTCGGGTACTGATTTCTGAGGATCTATGCACCCAAATTGCGTGATAATGTAATCACATGTCAGTTCTAGTATAATAATTTCTCCAATGAATACCCGTTTGTCATCTGCATTTCTTCTTGGTGTAGCAATTTTAATGGCCAGTAGTGTATTTTGAATGAAAATGTAGATTGTCTGAATAACTGCCTAGATCACAATTTTAATTATTTTCGCCTGTATAGCTTATATTCAGATCTACAAATTAATGTGATAAGGTAATTAATATTTTACATATGGTAATGAATGTACCTGGTAAAAGCACGTATATATCAACACAGTCGTTCGCAATCACTATTTCCGCGAAGCTAGCGCATCATTGCGGCATTATCACTTTTATACAGGGTATTCCAGGAAGAACTGTGAATATTCATGAATATGACGGGAATAGCCATTCGAAGGAAAATCGTCTAGTGAACATGGGCCCTAAAATGCATACTTTAAGAGCTATGAACACCTGTTCAGTAGGAGAGAGATGATATGCAGTAGCGAGGATTAACAAGTCCCAACTGCACTTAAGCTATGCATTTTAGAGCCGTTGTTTTCTAGACATTTTTGCTTCTAATAAGCGTTTGTCATATACCTGAATATTGGCCACTACTCCTGGGCACCACGAATAATCATTAAGGTTACGCTAACAGTTCTATTGAGGACTCACAACAGTCGCTGCCACAAGTTTTTAGGTGAGTTGTCACTTATAGTCTATTTTATTTACTTTGTTGTTTTCTGGTCTTAGGGACTCATTTTGAACCGGGACTGATCACTGATGAGAATTATACTCTACTCAATGAGATTACAGGCCGAAGACGTGTATAGAGACGACTCGGACAGCGGTGGGATACCAACCTTACTGTGGCTTGCCACACGGCCGTACAACCAGGAGTGATGGTCTGGGGTAGCATTTCATTTCAAGCATAGCGGTACGTCTACGATATTCTACACCCTGTTTTGTTGTATTATATGGCAAGCCATCCTGGGCTTACTTTTCAGCAAGATAATGCTTAGCCGCACATGGCGAGAGTTCCTACTGCTTGTCTTCGTGTTTACCAAACCCTGTCGTGGCCATCAAGGTCGCTGAATCTCTCTCCACTTGAGAATGTTTGGAGCAGTATGGGCAGGGCACTCCAACCAACTGGGGATTTTAACGATCTAAAGCGTCGACTGGACAGAATTTTGCCAGTACCCCTCAGGAGGACATGTAACGACTATCAGTCAATGCCAAGCCGAATAACTGCTTACATAAGGGCCAGAGGTGGACCAACGCGTTGTTGACTTGCTAAATTCGTGAAGTTCTATCTCTTGAATAAATTATCCACTTTTTTCTGAAATTATAAACATATGTTTATCTGTACATGTACATCATATATACTAATTTATGTCCCATTCTGATCATTCCTTCTGGTGCGTATTTTTTTGCCTTAGAGCGTATTTATTGCTATGTACGTATAGCTAACTTTAATTTTTATTGTAGATCTGGTTGAAACCGGTCATAGAAAATGAATGAAAGTGAGATCTACACCGGAGTATTCAGATAATTTGGATATGCAGAACACTGTGGTGTTTCCACGATGGAATAATGCCATCTTTTAGACGAATGTAGACGTTAATTCCACACATAGTAAAAAAGACCTCAGAGATATATATTTACTGTCGACTGAAGTGGGATGTCCACTAAAAGATTTTGGGTATCGCACCAGTACGGAACATCACAAGTACAAAACAGCTATTGCCATGGAGGATCCAAGTGACAAGAAGAATGAATCGATATAAACATAAAATGATCGGTCGTTTTCAGAGCCTAGACAGAATAGACATGCGATTATTACACGTGCATTGAGACAGTGGGCAATAGCTGCAGCAGCCTCATTGATGTCAGAAAGTTTTAAATTCAAAGCCTCAAACATCTAGTGCTATCACCCAATGGGGAAAAGAGAAATCGGCTGCGTCGTGCACCAAATACATAACTTTGCAGTGAGCACATGGTGTGTCGTGAGGCGATCACTCTGTTTTTAAAATAATTGAAAATATTTTATGGAAAGAACGACCACGAGAGCAGTTTTTTATTATTTTTTATTGGTTGTGACAATGATTTTATCAGATGGTCTGCCTCATGTGCCATGATGTCAATATGGTTTTATAAATGTTAATGCACGTTTCAGGTATGTGGTTCTGTAATAATTGTAATGTATACAGTTAAATCATGTAAGCCCTCCCTCAAATCTGTTATGTTATACCTTCACAGATCCGATGATGGCACCTTCAGAGTGCTGAAACCGGTCATCTAGTAAACGATATTGAAGCGATCGTGGCTTTTAAATTATTTTAAATATAAATGAAAAATTTAAGGTTGATTGATTATTGGAAACAGCAACATTCTTTCGTCTTCTGACTTCCGCTATAATTTCTGAATTCAGTCCTGATTTCGTTATAAGAACGGATCAAGAAGAATGTGTCAAATCGCTAGTCAGAGAATGTTACCGTTTTGAGGTGAGGAAGTTACAAAAATTGCTATCGGCCATTTGAAACAAACATATCTATCGTCAGCTTTTGCACAAAGATTTTCTACCTTACGTAAAAATGGAGCCGTTTTGTAGCGTATAGGGGGAAAAAAAATATATCTCCTTATACGACGGTCTGGTTGTCGATGAAATCGGAATATCGACATGTTCATTAAAAGTAATTTCGCCAAAGTGTATGCCGTTGTGTGAACCCTACGACCTATAATGTTACTGACAGGTGAAGAATTACCTTCCCTCATTACAGACGTGCCTTTTATCAGGGCACAGCAAACGGCTATCACAAGCAGAGGCGCTGCAACTATTAATAAAAAACAAAACACGCTTGGACCCGTAAGCAATTACGGGCTCCAGCCGCCGAGAAAATGTTTTGATATGCTTGTTTAGCCTCGAAATTATCACCATATGGCAGGTATTTAGTGACATTAACGAAGTTGTTTGTTCTACTGATATTCAAACTAAAATATATCACTGTTGCATTTGTGCCTTCTCTCGCTGCTCGCCGTACCCTTACTTCAAATGATTTGAATGTTTTATGATATACATCATCTTGGTAATTGGATAATGAGCAAGTTCTCTTGAAGTGAAAAAATTGAAATACTAGAATTTTTTATGTTTTTGATGATAAAATCTATTTTCAATAAGATATGAAATACTTATTTTTATTCTCAGTAATTCCAGTATATTTCCCGATATCACAAAAAAGTTGTCATTGATGTCACATACTTCCAAGGCAAAGAATAATGAAAAAAAGCAACGTGAAACTGGATATGGAAACGGAGCACAAAAATTCGAAACTGTGCTCTTTAGGCACTACGCTACACATTCACTTCGTTTAATGCTGTACACACGAACTGATGAAATAGCGTCATACCTTTGAATGTCTTTTTCTCGTAAAATATTGAGTATTGGCACCTACGAAACCATGAGTGTCTATTTTCACCCTTCTTTCACCAAGCGATGTTTCGACTGGGTTAGAGAACTACCTATAGCGGCATCCACTTGTAAGATGCAGTCCGAAGAAACTATTGATGTAACTCCACTCTCACTTATGCAACGATGGCGTTCATTCAGTACTTCCACACAAGAGACACAAGTCTGCCAATCCCTATGGTCATAAATGTCTGTACTGAGAAAATATTGTACTATCGAGGTCAATCACACCGTCCTGTACCCTCAGCACTTCTATAATGATATTGGGATTGTTAAAGTAAGAATAAACCGTATTTATTCCGTGGAAACTGAGACGTTCCGTTTCCTGTGATTAGTGGACTTCTTTATTCTCTCTTTTAGACTCTCTTCAAATAGTTCAAATGGCTCTGAGCACTATGGGACTTAACATCTGAGGTCATCGGTCCCCTAGAACTTAGAACTACTTAAACCTAACTAACCTAAGGACATCACACACATCCATGCCCGAGGCAGGATTCGAACCTGCGACCATAGCGGTTGCGCGGTTCCAGACTGAAGCGCCTAGAACCGCTCGGCAGACTCTCTTCCTGAAACTATACCAATGCTGAGCTTTTCTAAGAAATTTTGGGGTGCTAGTTGTGGATTGCATCACCGGGACTGGGATGATGGCATCGGATAGAACATTCACTACTCCAACGGGTAAACCGAGCAGTCTATGGACTGCACAGTCGGGCATCTCAGTATGCGTGGAAGTTCTCTTTGGAGATTTTTACGATCAATATAGTCCTTATATCCGCCTCATAAATATGTCCAGCTGTGAATTACGTACGTGTATTAGCTTCATAACTCACAAAGACGAAGTAAAATCAGAAAATTTCTGTCAGCGCGAGTAGAATATTATTGCTCTACTGTTACTATGATTATAAAAAGAGTTGATATTAAGCTCAGGGAAATGAGACGCTTAAAGTAATAAATGAGTTTTGCTATTTTGGGAGCAAAATAACAAATGATGGTAGAAGTAGAGAGGATATAAAATGTAGACTGGCAATTGCAAGGAAAGCGTTTCTGAAGAAGAGAAATTGGATAACATCGAGTACAGATTTAAGTGTCAGGAAGTCTTTTCTGAAAGTATTTGTATGGAGTGTAGCCATGTATGGAAGTGAAACGTGGACGATAAATAGTCTAGACAAAAAGAGAATAGCAGCTTTCGAAATGTGGTGCTACAGATGGATGCGAAGATTAGATGGATAGATCACATAACTAATGAGGAGATACTGAACAGAATTGGGGAGAAGATCAATTTGTGGCACAACTTGACTAGAAGAAGGGATCGATTGTTAGGACATATTTTGAAGCATCAAGGGATCACCAATTTAGTATTGTAGGGCTGCGCGGAGGGTAAAAATCGAAGAAGGAGACCAAGAGATGAATACACTAAACAGATTCAGAAGGATGTAGGTTGCAGTAGGTGCTGGGAGATGAAGATGCTTGCACTGGGTAGAGTACCGTGGAGATCTGCATCAAACCAGTCTCAGGACTGAAGACCACAACAACAACAACAACAACAACAACATTAAGCTCAGAGTAGGGCTGAGAATGCCGAATCCACAAAAATTTGCAGACAACATTTGGTCGGGAATGCGCAACGACTACAGAACGACATCCAATGCTTGTTAAACTAACTTTCACCAGTTAATACCTGATGAAATAAAGAGAGCAGTTCCTTATTAAATTAGCTGAAGATAATGATTTCAGACCCGGCCGTGGTCGAGTGGTTCTAGGCACTTCAGTCCGGAACCACGCGGCTGCTACGGTCGCAGGTTCGAATCCTACCTCGGGCATGGATGTGTGTGATGTCCTTTCGGTAGTTAGGTTTAAGTAGTTCTAAGTCTAGGGGACTGATGACCTCAGATGTTAAGTCCCATAGAGCTTACAGCCATTTGAATGATTTCAGCTTAACACTGTAAGCTAGGCGAACTCCGACTTCCTTTTCATGGCTGATTGTTTCTAACTCGAATTTTCTGCAATGTTTACTGTGCAAAGTTTGACTATTAAATCAACTACGCTAAAAGAACGTAAATTCCATTAATTATTTAATGTAGCACGCTGTAGCATAGACACATCTCGCAGTAAGACAGTCAATCTACGCAATCTTGGTAGTAATGAATCTAACTTTAATACGTTTTAAGTTTTGATAATGTAGACAGAGTTTGAATGACATTTTGTGGTAAGGAATACAGTAGATCAGCAAGTATGAATTAAGAGGTACACACAAAAGAAGATATCATAGTATGCCAAATTTGGTGAAGCGGATCGATCTTCCAACAAGACATACTCCGAACGCCTACATTTTGGCGTTGCAAAGCAATTATGTGGACAGCTGTACTAACCTCAAGAGAGGTCACAATATTTTTTTTTGTTGAAGATCTCTTCTCATTTAATTTTTCTTCCAGTTGGTTCATAATAAAGTCTCCCTTTCTGCATAAAACAGCTGACCCAAACTTACCAAGAACAAACATCGACCTCACTGTATTATGAAGGGCCATTGACCCACTATATTCATTGCTTTCTCGGTTGTCGAGTGAAGAGTAGGAATGACGCCTAGGCTACATTAATAATTCAGCGAATAATAAAAATTTTATTATTTTCAGAAAGATACAAAAACTGTTAATTAATTTGCTACCTCATTGGTTTTAATCAGCATTATGAAATGCAGAACTCGCACTCTACAAACCTTTTCATATTTAAGTCTTCCACAATAATTTACAATATGATACTAATTATAGTACTGTTTATCACTTGCAATTTAAAACACAATATGGCAAAATCGTAAGCCAAAGCAATATATAATCGATAGCAGCTAATAATTCTATCACCACTCATTAAATGTTACGCATATAGAGCTTATCGCGAGCATTCTGCCTTTTCTCACTTTGGTCGAATTGCATGTGAAGTGGAGGGAGGATTCAGCTAATTTACAAAAGTTCCTATTTGAAGGATCGGGATCGCAATCACATGTTTGGTGTAGTTGACAAAAATTGATTAACACGACATTTATTAGATTCTCTATTGCGCGAAGTGTGGAAACTTGTGGTATGCTGGTTAAAAATTGTGATTCGGAAGAACCATACCCGCTCGTTCTTTTACTTTGTGTTTAATATAAAATTTCGCGGCTTAAAGTGAGGTTGTGGAGAGGAACAATAAAGCTTTAAAATTAACTCCTTTTGAGTCATTATTGCATAAACTTTGTTCTCAAGCTCGTTGAAAGTTAGGCGTTTGCCGCATCTGAGTCTTCTGAAGTGTGAACAGGAACAATAAATAAAGCATCTGTAAGCCAAATCTTCCCGAACAATGACAACTCTGAAGAACGAACCCGAAGAAACGTTATTGACTGTTACACTGTTTTCACTGCCATGAGTCCAGACACCAGCTACTTGAATGAGTCCTGGTACCGTTTCAGGCACGTGCCGCAGTGAGGAAAGAAAGTTAGTGGAGCAGAGACGAAAGGGGGATCACTTTAGCGACCATAAGGACCGACTAGAGAGTATCCACTGCTAAAAGTGACGTACACAAAGGGCATACCCTTATGGCATGAAGTCTCGAAACGAACGTCTCGACCTCGATGGAGCTGGTTGGCTGTTAGTATTCTGCTGTTGTGAGCATCTATGCAGAACGTTTAAAAGCCAATTAAAACACGAGTAGGTGGCAAGGGTGTTGGTCGTCCACGCCTCAACACGAAATGTGGGGTTCAGAAGCTTTCCCGCTGTGTAAAGTTGGGGTGTGATCTATGGCAGATTTGACGACAAGAGTGCAATACTGACGCACGCGAAACAGTTTTGGAGCACATCGATAAGCGCACGTTGTTCTCCGGGGTGCTTGTACAGTGACGGGAAAAAATGGCAACACCAAAATATAACAAATGTAGAGTAATGAAATATCGGGAGTAGATTTGGGCAGGTAGCATATTAAAGTGATTAACATTGCAAGATTACAGGTCAATGTAAGTGCAAGGTAAGCCATTGCAAATGCGAGATGTGGGTACATTATTAACCGGTATAGCCGCCAGAATGTTAGATGCAAGCATGCAAACGTTCAGGCATTGTGTTTTACAGGTGTCAGATGTCAATCTGTGAGATAGAGTTTCATGTCTGTTGCACTTGGTCGGACAATACAGGGTCGGTTAATGCTGGTTGTGGATGACACTGGACTTTTCGTGCTACGATGTAACATATGTACACGACTGGAGACAGTTCTGCTGATCCAACAAGGCCGAGCCAACATGACGACACACTGTACAGCATGTTGGATTACAACAGAGGTATGTAGGCGAGTGTTATCCAGTTAAAAAACACCCAATGGAAAGCTGTTCATGCATGGTAGCACAACAGGTTGAATCGCAAGACTGATTTAAAAATTTGTACTCAAGGTGCGTGGCATAAGCACGAGAGTGCTCCCACTATCATATAAAGCCGCACCCAATATCGTCACTCCAGGTGTAGGTGCAGTGTGTCTAGTACGCAAACAGGCTGATATGAGGCTCTCAACTGGCCTTCTTCTGACCAACACACGTCCATCACTGTCACCGAGCCAGAACCAGCTTCACCAGAAAACAATACAGACCTCCACCCTGCCCTCGAACGAGCTCTCGCTTGACACCTCGGGAGTCGCAAATGGCGATTGTTTGGTGTCAGTTGAATGCACGCTACAGAGCGTCTGGCTCGTAGGTGTTCTTGTTGTAACTGATTTGTAGTAGTTCGTTGTGTCACTGTGGTGCCAACATATGCTCAAGTAGGTGCTACAGATGCAGTGCGAAGCGCCAGAGCTATGAGCCGAACACGATAGTCGTCCATCTCTGTAGTGCCACGTGGTTGTTTGGAGCCCGGTCTTCTTGCGCCAGTAAACTGTTGTGACCACTGCTGACAACAATCATGTTCAGTGGCTACAATCTTGCCAAGCCTTTCTGCAATATGGCGGAAGGAACATACAGCTTCTCGTAGACCTACTACACGATCTCGTTCAAACTCAGCGAGGTATTTGTAATGGCGTCTTTTTCGTGTTAAAGTCCTTCTTGACTGATATCAACTCAACACGTCCAATCTCGAAGTTCACTAACGCCCATGACTGTTGCAGCGTGTATATAAGAGCGCCACTATTGAAATTGTAATAGACAGCATCTTTCAGATGCAGAAACATACCTATCAACTTTCGTTTATGTTGCACAACTTTTTCTTGGTGTTGCTGTTTTTTTTCGTTCGGTGTATTTAACCTTTCGCTGCATGAGCCCAGACTATGCGCTGTACGATTTGCGATGTTAGTAGTGTTTTGTCATGACATGCCGGTACGCACCAGTACTGGTACGGCGACGTTAGTTTGAAATATAAGCATCAGGTGCGTTACAGTTGGAGAAAGATGGGTCTGGATAAGGTGAGCGGGGCTTTACTGGTATAGTTGTTTGATCAAAGCAATAACAATAGTGCTGCTGCTGCTCGGGGTATCGACGCAGCAAAGGAGTACGGAGAGGTCCTCTTTCTGCACCGCGGTTGAACAACGTGATTCGGAAGCTCGAGTTAACTAGCTATTTGGGAATTGCTCCTGGGAGAGGCTGATGACCAATTGCGCCACAAATTGTTGAAAAAGTTACTGTTGTGTGGAATGCTGGACTCAATGTGTGATCTTCAAACAGTGCACAAGCTGTGTCACTTCAGCTGAACATTCCATGGTCCACCTTTCGAAAAGTGCTGCAAACAACTATGAAATGGTATCTCTAGTCCGGTTCCGGAGTGTCGTGGATGCAAATGGTCGGCACATTGAGCGACATTTGTAGCCTGGAACGTAAACGTGGTACGCAATTAACAAATGTTGTCTTCTGAAGGGGGAAATTAAAATGTGTTATTTTCAATGGTTTATTAGTTATTTCTCTTCCGCATGTACGTATAAATATTTCCACTAAGTTTTATTGTGCTACAATCAAAAGAACATACTCTTAATAAATGTACTACAGTTATAACATTTTGACGAAGAGTAAAATATGTAAAGATTTTTGACGGTACTCAACGTTTGGCAACGAGATGAAACGGAAATTGTTGACCATACAGTACAATCTCGTCAACATTAGGCGATAAACACAAAGAAACAATAGGGCCTACTGGAACAAAGAGCAGCAGACGTGATTTAGACTGCATCTTTATTTTCATTTATTTTAGTGGCAACTCTGCCTACCTTTATTCTACGTATGTTGAATTCTAGGACTACTAATCCATTTCATTTTGAAGAAGACTCAAAATGGCTCAAATGGCTCTGAGCACTATGGAACTTAACATATGAGGTCATCAGTCCCCTAGAACTTAGAACTACTTATACCTAACTAACCTAAGGACATCACACACATCCATGCCCGAGGCAGGATTCGAATCTGCGACCGTAGCAACAGCGCGGTTCCGGACTGAAGCGCCTAGAACCGCTCGGCCACAGCGGCCGGCTTTGAAGAAGATTTTTGCGGAAACGTGTATACTGTTCTGAGAATATTTTTCAGAAATAGCCGAACTCGTCCTACTATTCATGCTCAAATTATTGCATTGGCTGTCAGAGAACCAGCAGCTCATTGTGGGGAACTTAACCAGACTTTAAAAAGGCAAGGACTACAGAAAAAAAATAAAAAAAGCTGCAATTACATTTGCCGCCGCCACCCTTTCCAGCACTTGATTGAAAAGTGGAGTCCTGGAAAATCTATGTCCCTTCTTCAGAAACTCTAGTGAGCTTATGAACCAGTGACTCTCCCATATTCTGAAATTGTAGGAACGCTAGCGAAATATTTTGAATCATTGGTTCATGTTGCTGCTGCCAGATATGGTTTTTTTTTCAGTTTTTCACGAAGTCAAACGAAAGCTATAAAGAGTGGATTACTCAATTACAGGGCTGTCTCGGGGATGCAGATTTCATTACGAGAACGATTATTGTTTGAAATCTAACGGAGAGTCACTAATTCGCGACATGCTTATCATACACTCCCCTGACAAATGGAAGAAGGCCTGCTGATGTAACCCGCCTTCGCAGGATCGTTTGCTACTGATTTGGTCATACGAACAAACGCACGTATCTACTGACACAACACAGTGCGACAGTGCTGACGTACTCAATACACACCAACAGCTGTGATGCCTGAGCAACCTGCAGAGCTCTGACCCCTTCGGTAGCTAAGCGAAGGGGCCCATTTTTGATTCTCCGCCGAGTCGCCGATTTTCTCCGCTCGGGGACTGGGTTTTGGGTTGTCCTAACGTTCGTATCGTCGTAGTTGGTATTACACAGTTGAGATGGCTGAATGAGCGCGGCTAGAAAACCAATAAATAAAAAAATTAGGAAAGTAGGAACCTGCAGGGGTACATAAAAAATCACGGGGTCGCATGCTTCTCTACTGAAACAGTAGGAAAGCAAGTTTAGAAATTCGAAACTACAATCTAGTTCGTGCTGTGACGTAAACCACAAAACAGAGGAATGTTTCACACACGTGTTAATTACTGTAAAAAGACCAGAAATAGAGCTGAAATGTGCGAAACGAAGAGTAAAAAACAAAAAGAGCAGACATCCAAGGCTATGACAACATTTAATAGTAAATGACAAGTACTGTTCGTAACACAATTGTGCAAGTTCAAAAACTTTCGCGGAAGCAACGTTACATGAACGCCATCTCTGCCGGCAATAACAGGTCATTAACCGTAACTCTTCAAGATAACGAAGTGCCATTACACCGGTTGGTCTGTTTCAATCGTTAACCTGTAGGCATAGTGAAAGTTAGGAACGATAAAGTTAACGGACTTTAAAAGTTAGCTGTTCAGGTACAGTAATCAGGAGATTAGAGTAAAATAATAATTATCAACAAATGTGATTTATCAACAACTTACAAAACGGGCTACATTCGTAGTTGTAAATTCAATAAAACGACAAATTTGCTAGGACTAGAGTTCGTCAATCTTTCGGGCTTCACCATTCACGAGGGAGAAAATCAAATTTAAACTGACATTCAGAATGTAAATTAAATCAGATATACAAATATCATGTTATTTATACCTACGCAACAAGCAGTACCACAGGTTACAAGGCACACGTTATGCTGAGGCCGACCGTGGTGACGAAAGTTTGCAAAGAACACAACATTCGTTTTGGTTCAAAGATAAAGCGAAACAGGAACCCGACGGCCTAGAACAAAATGAGGTTATCGGAGCCATAACCAGTCACCAACGGACAACGTCGATAGTAGTTTTTCAGAAACCAAACAGCTCACTTCACACCTGAGGAGATTTCAAAGCAACGGTTAGTTCTCACTCTATTATTCTCACTTCTCAACTGAGGAGATTTCAAATCAACGGTTAGTTCTCATTCTATTATTGATTCATACCCTATTCCAAGGTGGAAGAACTTATGCTGATATCAGTTTGTAGTATGTATTTTGCAGTGTTGAATCTTAAAGAAGCTTATTTGCAGATTCCCATGGACGATGACAAACACAGATTCATGGTTATAAATACTCCATTTGGTTTCTAGTGCTACAAAACGTGGTTTTTCCGAATAGCCAGCACAATGAGTGTGTTCCAGCAGTATTTAGAACAAGTAATTCGGAAATATCAGAACGCTGTTAACTACCTTGATGACATTCTCAGACAGAACTCCGCAGGAAATCTTAGAGTATTTGGAATCTGCTTTCAAAATTCTACAGGCGGAAAATTTGAAATGCAACAAACACAAGTGTATACTACTTCAACACGAAGTACAATGTTTAGGAGACATACTGTCTGCACGCAACATGACGACGACGCCGCAACGCGCTGACGCCATTAAGAACCTTCCAGCTTCCTAGGACGTCAACCAACTACGTTCCGTATTAGAACAAATAAATTATGATCGGAAGTTTCTCCATCATGCAGTTTCTATCAGTGAACTACTGCGCAAGTTGTTACCTAAGGACACCAAATGGAAGTGGAGGAGTGCTTGTCGACGTGCATTTAACAAACTAAAACAGTCTTTACTTGGCTGCAAATGTCTTACGATATAAGATACCATCAAAATCTGGGATCGAACAGTACATCAAACGGAGGGGCTTACTTATGAGGTGTTACCCAATGTATCAGAGAATACGAGGTATGCACTTACAGTACACAAAGCTGTCATTCTCGTTCATTTAAAATCAGGTAAGACATGACTCGTTATCCCTGCGGTGCTAAAACTAACTACATATGCAACATCTACACTATTGGGGCACAGTTCATACCAGACGCACTGGCCGAGAGCATTACTTCCGTAAAAATATTGACAGAGCCATTGAAATGATGTTGGCTAAATCGCACTTATGTCGAAAACACCAGTCAGCTCCACCGTGACAGTGTTTACTGTGGCCGCAGGCAGCAGAACCTTGGTCACGATGCTTCCACCAAATTTCCATCTGCAATACAGATGTCATCGATATCTTCAGCAAACACTACTCAGATTTTGGCAAAGGTCTTCTCTGTTTAATGATTGCCGTCATCTATCTTCACTGACAACGGTACACAATTTTTGTCACAGGGATTCAAACTATTTTGTGAAACAAACAGCGTTTCACACTTCATGGCTCGACCGTTTCATCCTGAGGCTAATAGACTTGCTGAAAGATTCGTACAAATTTTCAAGCAGCACACGACGAAGCTGTTTCAACGGTGCAATAAAGAAAACGCTTTATTTGTGTTTATTGATCTTCCTCTGTCAGTACAGAATCGCTACACACTATGCACAAGCTCCTGCGGAGAAAATCCATGAAAGATGGCATCGGACATTAACGTCAATTATAAAGACATTCATGCATCAGCTTGCAGAACTTCAACGACAGAGAAAACAAAACTCCTTTAAACAGGATCCGGTACGCCTTTCAGTGTACTAGTATAGAAAAATATGTGTGTACCAAGGTTAGTCATAGAGCAGCTAAGCATTGTTCTGTTTAAGATGAAATGTTCACATGGAATCGCAATGAGCCATAAAAATGAAAGCAGGCCGTACCGTGTTCACATGCATAAAGGTAGAACTCAAAAATGGTTCAAATGGCTCTGAGCACTATGGGACTTAACATCTATGGTCATCAGTCCCCTAGAACTTAGAACTACTTAAACCTAACTAACCTAAGGACAGCACACAACACCCAGCCATCACGAGGCAGAGAAAAATCCCTGACCCCGCCGGCAATCGAACCCGGGAACCCGGGCGTGGGAAGCGAGAACGCTACCGCACGACCACGAGATGCGGGCTAAAGGTAGAACTCCTAGGCTGTTTCAGAGAAGGGGTAGAGTTATATATAGCCATCCAGCGACCTTGCAATGTAGCTGGCAGCTGCTCCCGCCAACTGGCTCAGCTACATCCAGCCCACGGCGTCGAAATGTCGAACGCTTGACAGGCCTTCCCCGTCACCGTAGTTTTGCTTGAGTTCCCCATGGTGCCGCAGGTGAATGCCGGGGGGAACAACGTACGTGCACCCATCAGATCCGCACGCCGGAAAGCAAGGAAGCAGCATGCTAATGACGCCAACCTGCTTCATCCGTTCTCCCATCCCCTTACCTCCCCCCTCAGCCCAGGGAAGGGACGTTGTCTACGAAGCAGGTGCCAAGCGGTGCCTACAGCCCGCTCAATACAGTGCTCTAAAGACAAAGACTATCTTCCGACCTATCAACTGCTATTTATAGAGTAATCAGACTATCAAAAGTGTCTGCAACATTACCTTCAGCTTAGACTGCCAAGAGACAGATTTCATTGTACTAAGTTTAGAACATCAAGTTCCACGCTCCAAATTCTACCAGAGTTAAGTACCATTTTGTAAAATACTCTTAATAAAATCATTTGCTATATTTGACTGTGTTGCCTCATTTCCGTTATGTTGCCAACCTGTCAGACAAGTGTTTAAAACTCATAGCGTGCAACCTTTAAGAAATTATAGCAGGGGAAACTCTTCTATGGCTACCGCGAATGTTTGTGCTAAATTAATAGTAGTATTCGTACACTACATTCACAACATTTCCATTATTTTTTTATCTTTGTAGTTTGATATATGTCGTGCTACAAAGTCAGTCTGTCTTCGGGAGGTATTGAGTAACACAGATATGTCAGTTTCTGTTGCATCAGTGTACCCGTACAAATTACAAAAAAATATGTATGTATGTATGTATGTAGGTATGATCCACATCCCCTCCTAAACCAAGGGGCCGCTTTCAACCAAACTTGGTACACATACAATTTACCGTATGAAAAGAATCACTCTGGGGGTAAAAACCACCCACCTATCAACGGAGGGGGATGAAAAATCAGTGTAGCTAATGAAGCGAAAATATCCATAATCTAGTCATCCAGTAATCACGAATGAAAGCAATTAGAGAGGTGCAGAAACTTTACACATAATTTCGAACCCCTACGAAACTTTTTCTCGCTGACTAATCCACAACATTATGAGAGGAAATAGTCTTATCCCTTACTATGTTTTCTCTGTTCATGCTGTAGAATGCCATATGAAGAAAGACGTTTTAATATATTACTCTTTTACTACCAACTGTATTCGTGATATATTTTGCAGACAGTATTCACATATAACACAAAAAATTACATCATTGTACGTTACTTACGTCAGGAGATATGACGTCATAAACACTGAGATGCGTGCAAAACTAATGCATCAAGCAATATCTTTAAATTTATAACTGATTTGGTACTAACACTATTCCCAACACTTTTCACAGAAAATATCCACGTCTGCCTCTGAATTTTCATACAAAAACTTATCATTGTACGAGACATAGTTCAAGTGATAATGATGTCAAATACTGAAAGGCGCAAAAAACTGTCGCATTACGCATGGCGTTTTAATTTATTACTTCTTTACTACTAACTCTATTCACAACAAGTATTGCAGACATTAGTCATATACACCACTCAATGCACCTGCAAAATTATATCTTTGTACAGCGCTACGTTAATGAGATATGACGTCATAAACATGAGTTATTGAGTTGCATGAAAATGAAACTGCTGTGTAAAATTCGCTCGACATACATACGGAAAGTGTGTCCAAATAGGAATGAAATCCGTTAAATATATGTGAAATACGTTTGAAATGTGTGAATGCGAACAAAGTCACGTGTGGAAAGTTCATCGTAAACCCCTGGAACAATGTCAATCAAATGTGTACACATATCAGTTACAGTCTGGAAAGAAATACTGTTGGGGTAAGAACCACCAGCCTCCTATTAGGGTGCGCGCGATGTCGTGGAGAGGGAAGGGAAGACGAGGAGATAGACAGACAGCAAGGGAAAAGGAGAAGATAATCACATATAGGAGGAGGAGGCGATGGACAGAGATAGGGGCAGGAGGAGATGGACAGAAATTGAGGGATGAAGAGGTGGACAGAGGGAAGGGATGATGGAGATGGAGAGAGACGGGGAAGGAGGAGATGGATTAATAGAAGATTGCAATAAATAAAAAAATGGGCAAAGCTAGGTACTCTGCTAGTTGTTATATAATGAGATCTCATATATAATACCGTTCTGTTTCTATTTATCACACTGACTTACATATTTATTTATTTATTTATTTATTTATTTATTTATTTATTTATTTATTGTTCCGTGGGACCACATTAAGGAGAAGTCTCCATGGTCATGGAACGAGTCAATACATGAAATTATAACACGATAGTGGAAACAGATAAAATGAAATATAAGAAACATATTCAGGCGACAATTCGTAAGTTTAAATAAAGAAAATCAACAATGTAACACTGGAATTTGCTTAATTTTTTAGCTCTTCCAGGAGCTCCTCGACAGAATAGAAGTGGTGAGCCATGAGGAAACTCTTCAGTTTAGACTTAAAAGTGTTTGGGCCACTGCTAAGATTTTTGAGTTCTTGTGGTAGCTTATTCAAAATGGATGCAGCAGAATACTGCACTCCTTTCTGTACAAGAGTCAAGGAAGTGCATTCTACATGCAGATTTGATTTCTGCCTAGTATTAACTGAGTGAAAGCTGCTAACTCATGGGAATAAGCTAATATTGCTAACAACAAACGACATTAAAGAAAATATATACTGTGAGGGCAATGTCAGAATTCCCAGACTACTGAATAGGGGTCGACAAGAGGTTCTCGAACTTACACCACGCATAGCTCGAACAGCCCGTTTTTGAGTCAAAAATACCCTTTTTGAATCAGATGAATTACCCCAAAAACTAATACCATATGACATAAGCGTATGAAAATATGCGAAGTAGACTGCTTTTCGTGTCGAACTGTCAACTATTTCAGATACTGTTCTAATGGTAAATAAAGCAGCATTTAGTTTCTGCACAAGATCCTGAACATGGGCTTTCCACAACAGCTTACTATCTATCCCAGGCGCGGGCAAACTTTGCACGCGGCTCATGAGCGCACAGCGCTGCACGTGTGCTGCTCGCGTGCAGGCGTCGACCGGGGCTGTGGCGACAGCCGGCAGGTTGCGGCAGTGTAGTGCCAGGCTAAGCTGCGGACGTTGATGCGAAGCGAGCACTATGTAGTGAACGTTGTGTTTCAAGAAACGGAGAAGTGGAGATTTGCTATCTTTTAAAAAGTAATGGGAGAAATATTTTTTCTTTGTGCAAAAACGTGAAAATTCGAAATGTTTAATATGTGGCAGCATTCTCGCTGGTCAACGGAAGCTTAGTATTGAAGGCCATTATAATAAATTTCACAAGGACGAGTACAATTTATTGTCGGATTCTGAGCGGATGGGGAATTGACTGAGCTTAAGAAGAGAGATCTGACGATACCAGATGAATCTGTCGTAGTTGGCCGGCCGGAGTGGCCGAGCGCTTCTAGGCACTACAGTCTGGAACCGCGCGACCGCTATGGTCGCAGGTTCGAATCCTGCCTCGGGCATTGATGTGTGTGATGTCCTTAGGTTAGTTAGGTTTCATTAGTTCTAAGTTCTAGGGGACTGTTGACCACAGCAGTTAAGTCCCATAGTGCTCAGAGCCATTTGAATTTGTCGTAGTTGCTGTTGTCACGAGAGATCTGCGACTTTCTCTCGTCATGTCTCTCATCTAACTGATTAAAAATTTTATGGAGCACTGGTTTCAAGTTTTCAGGACGACGACAATAATAGCCCAGCGGTATGTGTAAGTTATAAGACTGCGCTTAATATAGCGAGTGCTGGAAAACCATTTGCTGAATTAATTAGTCTCGGTTAATAGCAAACATCAGTGATGAAAATTTACGTAACTGTTTGTGTTTTTCTGTATGTAGAAATTTTGTTCCAGATATTAAACGTATTGTAAACTCCACCTGTAATAATTAAGTAAAACGTATCGTAGGTAATAGGTACTCTTTCAAACCATGATTTCCTTCAAGCACTCCTACTAACCTTATTCATTCACTCAATAAAGCAAGCTAGGAAACAAAACGCATTACAGAGGAAGGAGCGGACAGAAGGCATGGTGGGAATGGGAGATAAGCGGGTGGCCAGCTTGCCCCTGTGTGCACGCGGAACACCTGTTAACTGCACGCGTGCAAGTACACCGCACATTTGCAGTATTCCTGCCCGCCCCTGATCTATCCGAACGCCTAGGAACTTGAACTGATCCGTCTCGCTTATAATACGCCCATTCTGTCTCATGAAAATATCGGTTCTTGTTGAATTGTGAGTTAGAAACTGTAAAAACTGAGTCTTACAGTGATTTAGCATCAAATTATTTTCCACAAGCCACGAACTTATTTCATGAACTACATTATTTGATACTGTTTCAATATTACACATAAGATCCTTCACTACCAAGCTGGTGTCACCAGCAAACAGAAATATTTTTGAATCACCTGTAATACTAGAAGGCATATCATTTATATAAATAAGAAACAGCAGTGGCCCCAGCACCGACCCTTGGGGAACGCCCCACTTAACAGTGCCCCATTGGGACTGAACATCACTACCAGTCTCAATATTGCGGAGAATTACCTTCTGCTTTCTGTTCTTAGAGTAAGAGGCGAACCAATTGTAAGCTACTATCCTTACTCCATAATGGTCCAACTTCTGCAGGAATATTTTGTGGTCAACACAGTCAAAAGCCTTCATTAAATCAAAGAAAACACCTAACATTCGCAGCCTTTTATTTAATCCGTCCAAAACCTCACAGAGAAAAGAGAATATAGCATTTTCAGTTGTTAAGCCATTTCTAAAACCAATCTGTACTTTTGACAGCAAATTATGTGAATTTAAATACTCCAGTAATCTTGTATATACAACCCTCTCGATAACTTTAGCAAACACAGATGACATAGAAATAGGTCTATAATTGTCAACATTAACCCTGTCTCCCTTTTTGTAAAGTGGCTTCACTACCGAGCACTTTAATCGGTCAGGAAACCGACCACTCCTAAAGTAAAAGTTATAGATGTGGCTAAGTACTGGGCTAACATACATAGAATAATACTTCAGTATTCTGCTAGATACCCCGTCATATCCACGAGAGTTCTTGGTGTTTAGTGATTTAATTATTAACTCAATCTCAAAAAAAAGGTTCAAATGGCTCTGAGCACTATGGGACTTAACTTCTGTGGTCATCAGTCCCCTAGAACTTAGAACTACTTAAACCTAACTAACCTAAGGACATCACACACATCCATGCCCGAGGCAGGATTCGAACCTGCGACCGCAGCAGTCGCGCGGTTCCGGACTGAGCGCCTGAACCGCTAGACCACCGCGGCCGGCAACTCAATCTCCCTCTTGTCATTATCATGGAGGAGCATTTCAGGTAACTAGGTTTCTATTTAGTTCACCTGCTATATTCAGAAATTGATTATTAAATACTGTACATATATGCGACTTATTAGTAACACGGACATTCCCACTACGCACTGATTCTATATCCTCGACCTGTCTCTGCAGACCAGCCACTTCCTTTACGACTGACCATATGGTTTTAATTTTATCCTGAGACTTAGCTATTCTATCTGCATACCACATACTTTTTTGCCTTCCTAATAACTTTTTTAAGCACCTTACAATACTGTTTGTAATGGGCTGCTGCATTTAGATTGTGACTGTTTCTAACGTTTTGATATAATTGCCACTTTGTTCTACAAGATATTCTTATCCCTTTAGTCAGCAACCCAGGCTGCCTGTCTGTGCTAGTACCCTGTTTTGAACGTTCTAACAGAAAGCAACTTTCAAAGAGCACGAGAAAACTCTTGAGGAAAGCATTATATTTATCGTGTACTGTATCAGCACTATAAACATCTTGCCACTGTTGTTCCTTGATAAGGTTTACAAAGGTCTGTACAGCAACTGAATCAGCTTTCCTAAAACGTTGATAACTATATCTGACATGTGTTGCAGCACAAAAATCTTTTAGAGTTAAAATTTGTGCATCATGATCTGAAAAGCCATTCACCTTTTTGCTAACAGAATGCCCTTCTAGTAATGAGGAATGAACAAAAATATTGTCTATGGTTGTTCTACTGTTCCCTTGCACTCTCGTTGGAAAGAATAGGGTTTGCATAAGATTATATGAATTAAGGAGGTGTACCAGCATCCCAATTAATATTTAAGTCACCACATATAACTAACTTTTTGTATTTCCTATAAAGTGAACCAAGAGCCTCCTCTAGCTTTAGCAAAAATGTTGTGAAATCGGAGTCTGGGGATCTACACTCCTGGAAATGGAAAAAAAGAACACATTGACACCGATGTGTCAGACCCACCATACTTGGTCCGGACACTGCGAGAGGGCTGTACAAGCAATGATCACACGCACGGCACAGCGGACACACCAGGAACCGCGGTGTTGGCCGTCGAATGGCGCTAGCTGCGCAGCATTTGTGCACCGCCGCCGTCAGTGTCAGCCAGTTTGCCGTGGCATACGGAGCTCCATCGCAATCTTTAACACTGGTAGCATGCCGCGACAGCGTGGACGTGAACCGTATGTGCAGTTGACGGACTTTGAGCGAGGGCGTATAGTGGGCATGCGGGAGGCCGGGTGGACGTACCGCCGAATTGCTCAACACGTGGGGCGTGAGGTCTCCACAGTACATCGATGTTGTCGCCAGTGGTCGGCGGAAGGTGCACGTGCCCGTCGACCTGGGACCGGACCGCAGCGACGCACGGATGCACGCCAAGACCGTAGGATCCTACGCAGTGCCGTAGGGGACCGCACCGCCACTTCCCAGCAAATTAGGGACACTGTTGCTCCTGGGGTATCGGCGAGGACCATTCGCAACCGTCTCCATGAAGCTGGGCTACGGTCCCGCACACCGTTAGGCCGTCTTCCGCTCACGCCCCAACATCGTGCAGCCCGCCTCCAGTGGTGTCGCGACAGGCGTGAATGGAGGGACGAATGGAGACGTGTCGTCTTCAGCGATGAGAGTCGCTTCTGCCTTGGTGCCAATGATGGTCGTATGCGTGTTTGGCGCCGTGCAGGTGAGCGCCACAATCAGGACTGCATACGACCGAGGCACACAGGGCCAACACCCGGCATCATGGTGTGGGGAGCGATCTCCTACACTGGCCGTACACCACTGGTGATCGTCGAGGGGACACTGAATAGTGCACGGTACATCCAAACCGTCATCCAACCCATCGTTCTACCATTCCTAGACCGGCAAGGGAACTTGCTGTTCCAACAGGACAATGCACGTCCGCATGTATCCCGTGCCACCCAACGTGCTCTAGAAGGTGTAAGTCAACTACCCTGGCCAGCAAGATCTCCGGATCTGTCCCCCATTGAGCATGTTTGGGACTGGATGAAGCGTCATCTCACGCGGTCTGCACGTCCAGCACGAACGCTGGTCCAACTGAGGCGCCAGGTGGAAATGGCATGGCAAGCCATTCCACAGGACTACATCCAGCATCTCTACGATCGTCTCCATGGGAGAATAGCAGCCTGCATTGCTGCGAAAGGTGGATATACACTGTACTAGTGCCGACATTGTGCATGCTCTGTTGCCTGTGTCTATGTGCCTGTGGTTCTGTCAGTGTGATCATGTGATGTATCTGACCCCAGGAATGTGTCAATAAAGTTTCCCCTTCTTGGGACAATGAATTCACGGTGTTCTTATTTCAATTTCCAGGAGTGTATAAATAACAACAGTAAGAAGTTTAGCTCCGCTACTTTTAACCACACCTGCACAACTTTCAAACACCTTTTCAGTGCAGTACTTTGAAACATCAATTGACTCAAATGGGATACCGTTTTTCACATACATGGCTACTCCCCCACACCACAAAGAGCTCCTAGAAAAGCTGCCAGCCAACCTGTATCCTGGTAAAGGAAGCCTCTGAATTATCTCCTTATTTAAGAAGTGTTCAGATATACCAATAATTTCAGAGTCAACATCTATAAGCAGTTCACAAACTTTATCTCTAATACCGTGTATATTTTGATGAAATATACAAATTCCCTCATTAATCGGATACCTAAGCTTTGTCGAAAGTGGTTTCTTTGTTAGACAGACTTCCCTTAAGCAGGAATACCTGTCAGCTGACTTCAATCTAAAAAAGGTACAGCTCTAACACCCACAACTACCGGAATTTTCCCATTTGCTGTCACCTATAAGCCTTGCCAACCTCTCCTTTCCATAACTGTTGAGGTGCAGGCCATGTCTAGTGAAACCCGTCCTGTTGATAGACTCCACCGACACCATTGAAATGTGACTCATGCCTTCTGTCATCAGCACACCCCCAAGTCTCATGTTATTACGCCTGACGGCTGTATTAAGATGAGGCCGATCGTGACGCTGAAACAGTCCCACGAAATGCACATTCGTGTTGCCAGTCTGAGTGGCTATCTTTTCCAAGTCACCATCTATGTCATGAGCCAATCCTGCATTATGCTTCAAACTGCTGGTGACCTGGTACTCACTCCCCAACATTTCCTGCAACTGCTGGCCTACACCTCTACCATGAGAACTACCTAACAGCAGAACCTTCTTCTTTCTCTTAGACTTTGCAACTGTCCTAGCCACCCTATCTGCCGAGGTCTGCTGCATAATTCCTACATCTACAGCTACTAGGCATTCCTCTCCACTAGACTCTGACAGTTATTCATATCTATTGCAAACACCAATAGTAAAACTATCTGAAAATCTCCTTCTCCTAGCAGATCTCTTGCCAACAGCCAGCTCCAATTCCCCAACACCCTTCTCCCTCCTCATCCTATCTAGCTCCTCCTGTGCGTTTTTCAACTGCACCTGAAGGGCACAGATCTTACGCTCCTGCTCCTCTATCAACTTACTCTTGCAACATAACCTGCAGTTCCAGGAGAGGATCTCACCAGACTGCCCACTGGCTTCCCCACTGCATCCCCCCCAGTGAAAATACTCGAACAACTCTCACACCGCAATCCACTACTCACGAACCTACGGCAAAGCCCACACTTCTCACACATGATAAAATTTTACAGTTATTGAAACAAGAAAACAACTTTATCTAAGTTCCGCTACTACAATAAGAAGATGTTAAAAACTGACTACAATAATCACAAACTTGCTCTACAAGGGAGGTAACTACTATCATTGACAGTATTAATCAACAACAAATGAGAATATAACAAAAGACTAACACAGTAAGAAAATCAAACGTCTAATGACACAGTAACGAAACTGAAAGCAGTTCCCAAAAATTCCTTCTGAAATTATTTCAAAAGAAAGCCCCAAGAACACCGGTTGAAGACTACAAAGTTCCTAAATAAACCACTATACACGAACAATTAATTAGTACTTAGCTTTCGATGCGCCGCTACAGCTGCAACTGGTCAGTGCGGAATGTAAACACGAGTAAGAGGTTAAGTTGCTCGAATACGAAACACTCACAAATAACAGGTCACAACACAAGAAAGGCAGAGGTGAATGAAGAAACCACTAATAAGTCACTTATATAGTAAATATTATCACAAAAACCGTTAAAATATGTATCTGAAACCTAAAAATATACGAAAACTCCAGTTGGACGTCCCATGTTTTCCGACCAGTCCATTCTTTTATCGTATTCGACGGATTCAACTATCTCGATACGCTCACCTTTCCGGTTTTGTGCTGTTGTATACGTATGCTCTCTTGGTGTTGAATGTTTTGACTGTTAATTCTTCTAGATGTAATTTGTCTGTAATCTTTTCTCCAATGTATTTTCGAATTCTAGGAGTAGTTTCCGCTCTCTTTATTGGGTGAATTACGGTACTGGTTTGGAAATACGGGTTTGGGTCTACGTTGTGTTGATTTGTTAGTTCGTTTCTTATCAGTCAACAATTACAGCGGCTGAATTCGGCTAAACGCAGGTTTCGCAGGAGGGCCTTTGTAAACAGTGTTTATTTTGACAGTGATAGCCTCCTACAGAGAAAACTATTTCGCGATTGTGTGAGATGTCTACGACTACTAAAACAGCAAACCTTGTACATGTGTATTATAGTGACAGTTTTGCGGTTGTTGACTTTTTTTATTCTGAGGAAAAGATCTGTCGGTATTTCTCGTCGTTGATTTTTATTCCGTTTCCTTCACGAATAACTAATTCGTATACGCGTTGGAGTCTGAGATATTTTTTGCGGTTTTACCGGAGCTTATTTGGTTCGATCCCGAGACTTTAATGCATATGTGGATTTATGCTGGCCTTCTACCCAATTTAAAGAGCTTAAGAATTATGTTCTCTATTTAGACGTGTAGATTACAAACATTCGGTTGTGGAATGGTCTACTATGTAACGTGTAGCGCTTTTATGCCGCCGTCCTCCGTAAAATATAAATCTTTTGCGTCTTTGTACTGTGAAGTACAATACAATACGCTTTTTTAATACAGGTGTTACAGGCCGATTGCCACTGTCAGTGTCAAAATGTCTGATTTTTCCGCTTTTTTGCTTGAATCTTTGTGTATGTACAGTATACTGCCAGTGCCTGCTGACTTAGTTCTTGTGGGATTTCGAACGGCTTGTCGCGAATCTACACTATACGCAGTCCTACATCTGCGTGAGTAACCGGCGCAATTCCATAGAAATTCGGGAAATTAGCAGACTGACTATTTCAAGACAAATTTTATCGTTCTTCATGTACAGCGTTCGCTTCGAAATTGTACTGTAATTCAGCAACGGCATTTACTTTTAATCAAATCAAACTTCTTAACCAAAAATATATTTTGATAATCTTGGACATTTCAGAACTCTGTGCCAACCTGAAATGTTCAGGGTATGTCTCCTGTCTCCATCTTCGCTGTGGCGAGTGTAGTTACAGTTTCGTTAGCCGAACACCTGGCCGTACGCCAACCGGAGCTCAGCGTAAACACGTCTATGTTGGCGAACATACTCTGCCAACTACCGTTGTCGAATAAGTGGTGATAGCTTGAGACCACTTCCTTCACCCAATTAGATATTCTTAAGGATATTAATTTTAAAAGAAGGAATACTTTATTTCATTAGACCGCTTTACTGTTGACCCACTTGATAACAGTAGTCACAAGTAAAGTTTTGCCACTTGCGACGACCCCCCTGAGCCGGCCGCTGTGGTCGAGCGTTTCTAGGCGCTTCAGTCCGGAACCACGCGGCTGCTACGGTCGCAGGTTCGAATCCTGCCTCGGGCATGGATGTGTGTGTGATGTCCTTAGGTTAGTTTGGTTTTCGTTGTTCTAAGTCTACGGGCTGATGACCTCAGATGTTCAGTTCCATAGTGCTTAGAGCCATCTGAACCATTTTTGACGACCCCCTGAAAACGAGTGATCCTAGGACAATGAAACTTTGTGGAAACATTCGTAACGACGTACGGAAGAGAAATAAACTATTGAATGAAACTCATATTAATCGCCATCCGAGAGAATTCAGTTTTGGTAACCTTGGTGGGCCGCGTGCGGTAGCCGCGCGGTCGAAGGCGCCTTCTCACGGTCCGTGCGGCTCCACCCGTCGGAGGTTCGAGTCCTCCCTCGGGTATGGGTGTGTGTGTTGTCCATAGCGTAAGTTAGTTCAAGTTAGATTAATACCACAAATTTCCAAAATTTAACCTTGGTGGTTGCGCAGTTGGAAGGATCGGACAATGATTTGGTTTTCTCAAAAAATGGTCCAAATGGCTCTGAGCACTATGGGACTCAACATCTTAGGTCACAAGTCCCCTAGAACTTAGAACTACTTAAACCTAACTAACCTAAGGAGAACACACACACCCATGCCCGAGGCAGGATTCGAACCTGCGAACGTAGCAGCCTCGCGGCTTAGGACTGCAGCGCCAGAACCGCACGGCCACCACGGCCGGCTTGGTTTTCTCCATAAGAGTTAATACGTTTGCGTCGTAACAGAGTCATCTCACGAGGAATATGAGGTAGAACTCCACTGTGCAGCAGACATTCGAGTCCAAATCACCTCTCTCCCTTGGAGTAGAGGCATCACATGTTGGGGAAGCAGATCACAGTAACATGTGTCGTTCACGCTACATGTCCTTGGTCCTTGGGGTCTGAATTCCTCAATAAAAATATAAATAAAAATAAAAATAAAAATTGACCAATCATGAGCTATGCCGTGCAGTGACACCACACAGTGACGCTTTGGCGATGACGATCCTCAAATAGCCGGCAGTTGTGACCGAGCGATTCTAGGCGCTTCAGTCCGGAACCGCGCTGCTGCTACGGTCGCAGCTTCGAATCCTGCCTTTTGCATGGATGTGTGTGCTGTCCTTATGTTAGTTAGGTTTAAGTAGTTCTAAGTCAAGGGGACTGATTCCCTCAGATGTTAAGTCCCATAGTGCTGAGAGCCATTTGAACCATTTTTTTTTTAATCCTCAAATGCGAAAACTGTGAGTGTTCACACCTCCAATGAGCTTAAAGTGTTCTGAGGCAAAAGTTGGTGGCAAATGTGAAGTTTGTACGAATACCTCTTCACAGCTGCTCACAGCACTTTTCAAACGGTGGATCATGGAAAGTCCAGCTGCTGTCACACAGCTCGTGCTTGCTTGGAGATCGCACTTGGCTTCCAAGATTCTCAGCCATGACAACAGTAACTTCTTCAACAATTTGTAGCGAAATTTGTCATTGGCCTCTCTTAGGAGCAAACCGAATCACTGGCCTATCGTTCCAAACTGCGTAACCACCAAGAGCATCAGATTTGAACCCTCTCATGTGGAAATTAATTTTTGTTCCTTTCAGCGGTTTATTCATTATTTCTCTTCTCCATGCCCCTACAAATGTTTCCACGAAGTTTAATTGTCCAACGATCACTCGTTTTTCATGGGGGCCCTGTCAAGTAGCGAAAGTTTAATTATAACCACCTTGTAAATCAGTTTTCCGTGAACACGCCTTACTCTTACAGCAATTCTATACTGGACTACCCCATAATGGTGTGTGATACACGGTACTTAGGGCGCCACTATCACTTCCCTCTTTCTTTTCCGGTCCCGAAAAGTAATCAGGAAGGATGACTGTTCGACGTATCCGTATGAGCTGGAATCACTCTAATTCCTTCTTAATGTCTTTTCGCGAGATTACTTGGAGAAAATACTATGCTGATACACGTTTTTTTATATGAAGCGAGAGACGTATTGTTCAAATGGATCTACGAGTATGTTAAATAAACTTTTCAGCTGAAAATTACTCCAGGGCTTCTGCCACCTATTAGAACAGTTTCCTTTCCTCGAATCGACGGACCACCGCTCCTGTGCGAAGTGAGAATGTGGTATCCTAGGTTAAAAGGTTTGTAATGGACGGATATAATATGTGTGTGTGTGTGTGTGTGTGTGTGGCGCGTGTGCGCGCCTGTGTTTAGAGTTGAGTGCCGAATTTATTTGCGTACTTGAGAGCAACAAGAGAGAGAGAGAGAGACAGAGAGAGAGAGAAAGAGAGAGAGAGAGAGAGAGAGAGAGAGAGAGAGAGAGAAACAAACACAGTTCCAGCACGTAAATTATTTTTTCTGCTAACACAAATGGGGCCACTGAGCTTGTAATCTCCATTCACAAAAGTGATACTCATCAGTAATTCTACGCATCCACAATGCATTAGGAAAATTTGGCATTTAAAACCCAGGATTTAGCCGCTAAATCCTGTGCTCGTGAATTTTTGGGTACCCCTCCCTTCAGTTTTCTATTGAAACATTAGTGATAAACGAATTCACAGTCTTCGTGAAGTAAAATCCACAAAGAGTTTCAGTGCCGTTCAGTGGGTCAAACTCAACGAATTCCAGTCGAAACCAGCCCGGCAGTAAGCAGGTGATAGCTAAAGCCTGCCGCATGACTGACGGCATTGCCTTTGTACGTTTGGCCGCACTACGTGCTGTGACGACATTGGCTCACGACCAGTTAAGATAATAAGTCGTTGTTCAAACTTATAGTTATGCCCGCTTGATCTTCGATGCAGCAGCGTTTCAGACAACATTCAGCTGTATGCAAAACGCTATTTCATTTTACATAAAGTGTTTAAAAATATGTTCACTATTCTTACGGGAGAATGTGGTGGGAACAGATTCTTGCGAAATGGGCCATTCCGTTTTGTGATACCCATCTTTCAGTTGATACTACAAGAGGTGCTTAACCTGTGTACCACTCATATTTACACATCGTTCAGTATTCCTTCTCAGAGAACCCGTACACACCTGGCTGCCCTCCCATTTGTTCACATGCCTAGAACGCAGGCTCCTGTACCGTGTGCATGTTGACGATGGATGTGGATTACACCAACAACTTTAAACGTCCCCACTGCCAGAAGTCTAAGACATTAAAGATAAGTGAAAAGGAAGTTGTTTAGACTCGATCTCTTCGATTAATGCATCACTAGTAAGACATTAGAGTGATAGAGGCTGTAACTTTTATAATAGTGGGGGGTAGTGTCTGGAGCGGAAAATGACCACAATCAGAACAAGGTTAATTTCTCTGTTAATGTATACTCCTTTTTTTAGCATGTCACAGGCAATTCCTGCCAAGTAAATAATACAACACCGAACCTGATGCCTGTACAAGTAGTTGGTTGGCGGAGGCAAGGTGGGCAGGGGTCGCGACCCGAGGCCTGGCCACGATGTCTCCTCCCTCCCATCCTGGGGATGTGATGTGGTACAAAAGATGCAGTTGGTGTATTATTGTGATTTTTTTTAATATTTATCTATTCATTTATTTATTTTTAATTCTTTTTAATTTTTATTTTTTATATTTTTTTGTATTTTTTTAACAGTATGGAACCGAAAACTAGTACCATGGTAATATTTGTAGAAAACGGCAAAAGAAAGAGAGCAAAGTGCGGGGCGAAGGAAACCATGAAACAAATCTGAAGGGTGGAATCCTTACCACCATTAACCAGTGCTACATCTTGCACTGGATGGGAAAACAAAAACTGCGAAGACCTTTTCGCACCGGGGACAAAAAGAGGAAATGGGGCAAATACTGCTACAGAGTGTGAGGGTTCACAACGAAACTCTCCATCTGCTGTATCATCCAGGTATGACTTCTCGTAATGATGAAAGTAGATCCCACGTTGTACCGTGTAGTGTTCTATCATTGTCTTGTAATCTTAGCTTCTCTTACCCGTGATGTTCCAGCTACGTGGAGGGTCGTGGAACGCACTCCACAAAAAATTGGAAAAATATTGTCGATACTTTGGGTTACGGAGGATCTTGCAATGTCGTTCCTGCAAATAGTTCCAAAAGTCTAAAGTGTCCTTAGTGCCGTCTTGAAACAAATAATGCACTGCATGTCCACGAAGCCACGTCATTGCATTAGTTTTAGTGCGTGGGTAATACGTCTCATCCGGGAATACGATAGTCTTGGGGTCGATATGATTCGGCGTTACCCGAAGGAAGTATGCTGACATTTGCCTCACTAAGTGCCACACTGCCGTAGACTCGCCACAGCTAAGACGGTGTTCATCGTTGTCTTGAACGCCACAGCTCGTGCACGTGGGTGAGTCGACCATGTGGATCGCATGTAGCCTTGATCTGGTCACCTGCTTACCATTGACAGTGATATACCACATCGCCGTGACGTCAGTGTCCAGTGTTACGTGGTGAATTGTCCTCCACACTACTCGACAGTTGATGTTCGGGTGCTTCCTCTCCACGACGTTATCGGGTAGTCCACGTTGCAGGACCCTATAAACCACCTTTGCCGTCGCCAGGTGAGTCGCTGGTAAGGCAAGTCGAACGTAACTGACTTCGAGGTAAAAGACACCGATGTAGAAGAGCGAGGAGGGGACGTGGTGTATCGGCACAGGCGGCAACAGGGAGGGCGGTGCTAGTTCTTCTATTAACAAACTGGTCAAACTGTCTGGACGGCAGTGCCATAGTTTGACTAATGTGCTCACAAATAGGGCGACCGCTCTGTCATCAACGTGATAAAGGCCAAGCCCTTCCCGATCCGGGGGAAGGGTGAGAGTCTCATATTTTATCTTCAAAAGCATTCCTGAACTCACAAAGGACCCAAAAGCCGCAAGTATACGGCGAGCTAACATCACCGGTATAGGTAATATCTGGGCGATGTGCGGAATGCGTGACGCTAAATATGTGTTAACCTACTGGGTCCTTTGGACGATGTCCAGGGCTCGTAGGCGGTTGTTGGCAATTCCAGCCCGAACATTTCGTAAAAGCCGTCGAAAGTTGTGAGCAGCGGTCCGTCGTATATCGTCTGTAAAATCAATGCCGAGACATTTCAAACTATCTCTGAGCTGTAAAGGGGTGACACTGTTCTCAGACAATCCGACCCCGATGTTCATCGCCACCGATTTTGCGACGTTGATACGACTACCAGTGGCCATGCCATATTTCTCTATCCAATTCAGTGCGCTAGCGGTGTCGTCACCGTTGCGGATGACAATCACCAGGTCGTCAGCGTACGCTTTACATCGGAAAGTGTGGCCTCGTAACGTCATACCCGTTAGTCGTTGGCGCAGGCCGCAAAGGAGAGGTTCCATGGCCACAGCGTAAAGTAAAGTGGAGAGAGGGCAGCCTTGGCGTATCGATCGAGAAATGGTGAGGGGCTGCGAAGGTCGGCCGTTGACGATCACCTTGAACGTCGCGCCACGGAGTAGTCGCATGACGACAGTGACGAATGGCTGTGGGTACCGCATATGTTGGAGGACCGCTTCCAAATAGTCGTGGTCCACTCGGTCGAAAGCTTGACTAAAATCGATTGCCGCCAGTGCACCCTTCAGACGACATGCCCCCGCCAGTGAGATCAAGTCACGATATTCACTGAGTGCTGTTTGAATATTATTGTCGTCTCCTAAAGACGTTTGATCGGGTGAGATAACATTTCGTAAGGTCTGGCGTATCCGCGCCGCCAACAGTCGAGAAAAGAATTTAAAGTCGCAGTTCAATAGCGTCAACAGGCGGTAGTCCTGCAGTCGTGAGCCACCGGACGGTTTGTGAATAGGAATAATCATCCCTTCCATAAGGGCCGCAGGGAGCGGCACGTCCGGGGATAGTAGTTCGCGACAGATGTCCGTCCATCGGGAGGCTAATAAATATTGAAAAGTCCGGTAAAATTCCAAGGGGAGGCCATCAGGACCCGGTGACTTGTTGACAGCTCCTTTTCTAATGGCGTCGATCACTTCTTCTTCTTCTTCTTCTTCTGTAATTTCGTCCATCAAGGCCTCTTCCATTGCCGGGGTGACGGTGCCGTAAATCGTCTGACAGACGTCCTCCAGTGCTGTCGGATCAGGGGTCTGAGCGGAATAGAGTTGGGAATAATGATTGTAGAACGCTGTGTTTATGTCTTGTTGCGTGGTGAGGCGACGACCGTCCTCCGTGTCGATGAAGCGTATCAGCGTTCGTTGGCGTCGTTTACGTTCACGAAGGACGTGGAACATTGACGGGCGTTCGCTCGGTATCCGATCCTGCGTCCTCGAGCGGATGACTACCCCCTCTAGGTGGCGTCTCATATGAGCGAGGATCTGAGCCTTAGCACGGTGGACCGCCGTTTGTCGTTCCGGAGACGGCGCCATAGCATCACAGTCGCGCAGAACCCGGAAGTGAAAGTCGAGTGTATGTCTTCGCCAAGTAGCGTGGTTACGACCGTAGGTTATCAACGTTCGCCTCAGTGCCGGTTTGGCGCAGTCCAACCACCAGCGGATCGTTGTGGGATATGCACGGAGGCGATTTTCACACGAATGCCACGTATCCTCAACGGCTTGGCGGCAATCCGGGTACGACAGGTGAGCGATGTTTAATTTCCACGGGCTACGGCTTCTCCACACTTGTTGCCGCCGCAGGGTGACGGCACAAATGTAAGCTGTGTGGTCCGAGACTGCTGCAGGCCACAGTTCCGCATCCTGTGTTCCAGCGGCGAGGGAGCGTGAGACATAAATCCGATCGATACGACTGGAAGAGTGACTCGTGAAGTGCGTGAATCCCGGTCGGTGGCCGTGAAGATGTTCCCAAGTGTCCACCATCTGTTGGTCTCGAATTAGCGTCTCGAGTTCCGGGCAAGGATTATGTCGTGGGAGTTGGTCTCTGGGCGCCAGTACGCAATTGTAGTCACCTCCAAACACCAGATGGTCGTGGCGGCCTTGGAAGAGCGGGGCGACGTCTTCCGCAAAGAATCGTGAACGTTCGCGACGTTTGTCCGCCCCGGAAGGTGCGTAGATGTTGATAAGGCGGACACCCAGTACTGTGAGTGCCATTCCTCTTGCCCCAGGCAGAAACAGGATATCGTCCGCCACTATCCCTTCCCGATGAAGTACAGCGACACCGCTGCCTGTTGGGGAAGCTGGAGAGACGCAAGCATCGTAACCGTACATGCCTGGGAAGTCGTCGACGTACACTTCCTGGAGAAGGCCTATGTCGATGGAAGCAGAGTTCAACATATCCTGAAGCAAGGATAACTTAGCGCGCGTCCGTATAGTGTTGATGTTTATAGTTGCAACGCGATAAGTTTGAGGTCTCTCCATAGCATCCGTGTTCGCCATCAATACCCTTGTAAGGCTGTCTCGTCACTGTAACTGATGTGGCGGGAAAGGATCAACATTGGTGGGGTAAAGTTCCACCCGTATCGTCCGACACGATGGGCAAGGCGTGTTCCTCACAGTCGTCCGCCCAGTCGCCATGAAATACCATCGGCTGTTGGTGGCTGTTAGTGGCTGCTGCGGCACTCGGCGCTGACTCCATCGGCTCTGCTGGCTGGGAATCGGCAGCGGCTGTCTGTTTGTGATCCTGCTGTTCTGTGGGGTTGGAGGGGCTGAAGCCGTCACCACGGCGATCTGTTGAGTTTGATGTTACAGCGGCCTCTGTACCGCTGGTACCGTCGTCGGAATTTCCACAGTCCATGTCAGACGATCGCTGCAAACAATCGTCCGATGGAGCACGCCGCCGTCTCTTGTGTTTTCGCGGGGAACGCTGTTTACGGACGTGTGTTTCAGTATGAATGTGGGTGAATTTCTTCAGCTGCTCCGGTGTCTGGAAGAAAAGCCTCTGTCGGCACAACCCGTGGGTCAATGTCCATCCTAGCATCCACGCCTTCTTGCAAGGTCGGTCGGTGATTATCTACAGGTGGGGGCGCCGTTGTAGAGGCCGGATCCTGTACTGCAGAAGCCATCATGGTCTCGTTATCGGAGGCGGCTATCGGACTAACGTGGTCAGCATCGGAAAGGGTTGCTGCCCGTGTAACTTCGGCGTAATTGAGAGGAAGGGTCGTCACCGTAGAAGGAGTCATAGATTCACCTGTCGGGATTTGAGTAAGCCGTCGTCGGAGACAATCCGACCGGACGTGCCCTTCTTGGCCACAACCAGAGCAAGTGCGTGGCTGACCGTCATACATAATGATCACCCTACATCCGCCGATGACAAGATATGACGGAACATGTTTGGTCAATTCAGTTTTAATCTGTCGCACACCATTAAGAACGGGGTACGTTGTAAAGGTGGTCCATTTTTCGGCCATATGGCTGATCTCTCTGCCGTAGGGCTGGAAAGCCGCGGTGACTACGTCCGGTGGTACTTCGAAAGGGAGTTCGAAGACGCGTATCGTACGGAGGCCAAGCCCCGCGTAATCGATAGAGACCACCCCAATATGGCCATCAGAATCTTTGAATTTAAGATAGTTCGCATGTGCGCGCATGATTCTGTTGCACACCTCGTCACTTACTAGGTTGACGTAGACAACACTGCTCGTGATAGAGAGATGGATACCAATTATGTCTCGCGGTTCAATTTTAACGTCGTCACGTAGAAAACGTTCCACTTCAAAAGCTCGCGGTCGTGCATGATCGGGTTGAAAACTGATCTTGATGGTGGTTTGTCTGTATGAATGTGCCATGTTGCGTCGGTAGTGATGGACTCTAAACTAGCGACAACGCAGTAGTAAACAACTACGGGCACTCGCGACCGCGCGGACGGGACGTAAACAAGACGTCGTCGCCGCAGCGCTGCGGAAAGCAGATTGATTTAAACCTAACTAACCTAAGGACAGCACACAACACCCAGTCATCACGAGGCAGAGAAAATCCCTGACCCCGCCGGGAACCGAACCCGGGAACCCGGGCGCGGAAAGCGAGAACGCTACCGCACGACCACGAGCTGCGGACAATGTGGATCACACATAGAGATAGCTGCCATAAGGTACAGAAGGGAACTGAAAGAAACATACAGAGAGACGAAAAGAAATTACACTAGAATGAAATTTTCACTCTGAGGCAGATTAAAACTGTGTGCCAGACCGAGGATCGAACTCGCGACCTTTCCCTTTCACGAGCTAGTGCTGTATCACCTGAGCTACCCAAGCACTGCTCACGACCCGCCCCCACAGCCGAGTTCAAGTCTCGGTACGGCACACACTTTTAATCTGCCAGGAAGTTTCAGGTATTACACTGTTATTCCAAGACAATAACTGCGCTGAAGACACCGCCATCTACCGGGTGATCAAAAAGTCAGTATAAATTTGAAAACTTAATAAGCCACAGAATAATGAAGATAGAGAGGTAAAAATTGACACACATGCTTGGAATGACATGAGGTTTTATTAGAACAAAAAAAAACACCCCATATTGCTAGACGCGTGAATGATCTCTTGCGCGCGTCGTTTGGTGATGATCGTGTGCTCAGCCGCCACTTTCGTCATGCTTGGCCTCCCAGGTCCCCAGACCTCAGTCCGTGCGATTATTAGCTTTGGGGTCACCTGAAGTCGCATGTGTATCTTGATCGACCGACATCTCTAGGGATGCTGAAAGACAACATCCGACGCCAATGCCTCAGTGCTGTTTACAACATTATTCCTAGACTACAGCTATTGTTGAGGAATGATGGTGGACATATTGAGCATTTCCTGTAAAGAACGTTATCTTTCCTTTGTCTTACTTTGTTATGCTAATTATTGCTATTCTGATCAGACGAAGCGCTATCTGTCGGACATTTTGTTAACTTTGTTTTTTTTTTTGGTCCTAATAAAACCCCATGTCATTCCAAGCATGTGTGTCAATTTTCACCTCTATCTACATTATTCCTTGATTTATTCAGTTTTCAAATTTATACTGACTTTTTGATGACCCAGTATGATGGTCCCCTGGACATTAGAAAAGGCGTGTCATATTTCTTAATTGGGTGTGTGATTGCCACGGATGGAAATTCATGATCTGCAAAGTGCTGCCATGCTGGCGAAAAGGTTGGTTAGGAGTTGTGGTAGGGCGCCGCTCCATTCTTCCACCAGCACGGTTGGTAACTGTTGGATGGTCGTTGTTGTATGTCGACGTGTTGCAATAGGTCTCCCCAGCGCATTCCACACGAGATAGACGGGATTTGTGTCGGAGGAACGGGCACGCCAGTCGACTCGCCAATTGTTCTCTCGTTCCAAGAGCGCCTCCACCTGCGCTTTTTGATGCCGTCGCGCATTTTCAACTATAACAATGAATTAAGTGCCGAATACAACCCTGAAAAACCGCACTTTTGGAATAAGTAACATTGACCAATCAGTGTATAGTGTCCAAAGATTTGGAGGTCAGTACGCCCTTGCAATATTTGCTCCCCACGCCAAATCACATGTACAAACACAACGCTCATGTTGGACAGTGTTACTAGACGCATGGCGTGCTCCTAGCCCTCGCCATATGAGGACAGGTGCAGCATTGTCGCACATGATCGTTTCGATGGACTAGGTGTTATGGTGTGGGGAGGCATACCGTTCCACGGGCGTACTCACCTCCATATTTTTAAACACGGTACGCCCACCAGTCAACGTCATTGCGGCACTATACTTTTTCCCCATGTGGGTCTTTTTAGGAGTACATTTGGCCATGATTTCATTTTTATGGACGACAATTCGCGACAGCATAGAACAGTGCTGGTGGAGGTGCTTTTGGAACGAGAGCATATTTGACGAATGGATTGGCCTGCCCTTTCCCAAAATTAATTACTATCGAGCATGTGTGGGATGCGTTGGAGAGGTATAATGCAGCGCTTCCACATGCACCAATGTCCATTTAGTGGTTGTCAACAGCGCAGGTGGCGGAATGGAACGCCTTACCATAATAACTAACCTTGTGGACAGCATGGGAGCAGGTTGCAGAGCATGAATTTCCGTTCGTGGTAATTACACACCCTATTAAGAACTACGTCCCGCCTTTCCTAATGCCCAAGAGCCCAACATGAAACGTCTTGAATTCAGAGTAATTATTATCTTGGAGTAAAAGTGTCATTTCTGTTCGCCTCATTGCGTATTTCTTTCAGTTACCTCCTCTACTACACTGTAGCAGTTATATCATTGTATGGTTCACACTTCATCGATCTATGTTACTTGGCAGTGACTCAGTTCTTAAGTTATGGAATCTACTAACATAACGTCCTTTGCTTAACGAATAATGACTTATGGAGGCGTTAATCTAATTCTAATAGCAAATAATATTCAGAAATTAGCCAAACCAAGTATTTATCTCAAGATAAAGGAAGCACCTTTCCGTTTTGACGTTGTGAATGAGGCTGAGTTTTTCTGGTATTCAGCGCAGATGATGCATGGAACACGAATTTAATCGTTATTATTAAGTTTTTTTGTTGGTTGTCTGGTTGTTTTCTTGAGTTGGGGGAGGGGACCAAACAGCGAGATCATCGGTCCCAACGGATGAACGAAGTTAGGTGAAGGAAATCGGCCGTGCCCTTTCGAAGGAACCATCCCGACATTTGCCTGAAGCTATTACTGTAGATGACGCCTAATAATGTACTATTTCGAGTCATCTTTAATTACTCTGTTGCCACGCGGGATTAGCCGAGCGGTCTAGGGCGCTGCAAAAACAATTGTTCAAATGGCTCTGAGCACTATGGGACTTAACATCTTAGGTCATCAGTCCCCTAGAACTTAGAACTACTTGAACCTAACTAACCTAAGGACATCACACACATCCATGCCCGAGGCAGGATTCGAACCTGCAACCGTAGCGGTCTAGCTGTTCTAGACTGAAGCGCCTAGAACCGCTCGGCCACCAGCTGCCGGCTAGGGCGCTGCAGTCATGGACTGTGCGGCTGGTCCCGGCAGAGGTTCGAGTCCTCCCTTGGGCATGGGTGTGTGTGTTTGTCCTTAGGATAATTTAGGTTAAGTAGTGTGTAAGCTTAGGGACTGATGACCTTAGCAGTTAAGTCCCATAAGATTTTAAACAAACAAAAATTACTCTGTTAAACAAAAGTAACCTTATTCTTCTGCGAGATGTGAACCGTATGTGACGCCTCACATTTTCTGTATTCTCCCTTTCTTGCCCTCGGGATTCAGTCATTCTGCGCAGCGCATTTGAGAACCTAGTGCAGAGATATTTCAGGACAACTTTTCCAGTGTGACAAAACGAAACGCAATGTGAACAATTCGCTTTGATCACCCGCAAACTTCTCTGCCTCTCCTGGGACACGACAACGCTAATAACGTTGACGAACGTAATATTGTGTTGCGCGTTTATTTTCTTAATATTTTCATATTACCCGTATCGTAATAGCCAGTAGCCTTGGGATGCAATTCAGCAATCCACGAACACTCCAGACAATGATTCGACGTAGTAACCTATCACTACCTTACGGCTGAGTCATAATCAGTAAACTCATATAAATTCGTGGATGTATCTATATGTGGAGATATGAAGTGGAGTCACAAAGTGGAGGTTCCGTGATGTATAGGGGTGGCATTATGAGAGGGTCGACGTACGCCGCTGGTGGTCACGGCAGGCACCGTAACGTTTGTACGATACGTGAATGCTATCTTTCGACCGATAGTGCAACCATATCGGCAGCATATTGGCGAGGCAGTCATCTTCATGGACTACAATTCGCGCTCTCATCGTGCACATCTTATGAACGACTTCCTTCAGGATAACGACATCGCTCGACCAGAGTGGCCAGCATGTTCTCCAGACATGAACCCTATTGAACATGCCTGGGATGGATTGAAAAGGGCTGTTTATGGACGACGTTACCCACCAACCACTCTGAGGGATCTACGCCGAATCTCCGTTGCGGAGTGGCGCAGTCTGGACCAACAATGCCTTGATGAACTTGTGGATAGTATGCTACGACGAGTACAGTAAAAAAAAAAAAAAAAAAAAAAAAAACGGCTCTGAGCACTATTGGACTCAACTGCTGTGGTCATAAGTCCCCTAAAACTCAGAACTACTTAAACCTAACTAACCTAAGGACATCACACACATCCATGCCCGAGGCAGGATTCGAACCTGCGGCCGTTGCGGTCGCGCGGTTCCAGACTGTAGTGCCTAGAACCGCTCGGCCACTACGGCCGGCCGAGTACAGCAAGTATCAATGCAAGTGGACGTGCTACTGGGTATTAGAGGTACCGGTGTGTACAGCAATCTGGACCACCACCTCTGAAGGTTCCGCTGTATGGTAGTACAACATGCAGTGTGTGGTTTTCATGAGCAAAAAAAGCGTGAAAATGATGTTAATGTTGATCTCTACTCCAATTTTCTGTACAGGTTGCCGAACTCTCGGAACCGAGGCGATGCAGAACTTTTCCCGATGTGTGTATTTTGAAGTAAGCTGTCTTGACGGCAATGTAGAATACAATGTTTGAGACGTTATCATTCTGAGAATGTTGTCGGCTTCTACTTAATCCTGCCATAATTTCCCCGTGAAAATACCGGGACCCTTGAGAAGCTGTGATAAACTAATCAGCAGTTTCTTAAATACTGTAACATGTGTGGGCTTCGGTATGTAAAACCCGACTCTACTTAAATTTCTTGTAGAAACTATGGGGAAATATCTAGTCAACCCTCCATTACAGTAATTAATGTGGTCTTCAATATCTGAACTGTGTTTTAATGGCACCCGTTTAACAAAACATGCTGATACTGGGAATGTCTTACATTTTTCAACACATGTTTATACGTAAAGAACATAAGTAGAATATCTAATAGTGTGTGAAATATACTTCACAATAGTTTAAAAATTATATTTATTCATTTACATGGTTACGTTTTTTCGCGAAAAAAGAAGAAGAAACCAACTTTCGTTTGTTTCATTTATTGTGCTGCAGCCTGCACGATATCAAAGTTCCCACTCTGTGCAACTGAATAGTACATGGCATTGTAAATTTTATATTACAAATTTCACATTAAACTTCATAACTAAGTTTATTTTTATTTTGTGTTGAACAAGAGGTGCATTTGCGTGTAGACATAACAGCAAGGTTCACACAAATGGCAACACACCATATCAACTACCAACAAGACTACTTAAAATTTGTAGTCTGTCTTCTCTGCCCACAGAAACCGCCAAAATGTTATAAGAATAAGTGGGATAACAGTCGATCCAGCACTCCCCACTGCAGGTAACTGCAAAAATTATTTTCTTTTTAAATTAGAAGGACAGTGTCAAGAATATTCAGAACATATTTGCGTCCCAGCTGATATTCCGGCGATGCGGGAAACAGAAGCCAAAAAAGGGACTGTCCCGTTTTCTTTCCGAGACGAATTCCAGCTGGCACGTGTGCTCCTTCTGTTCACTGACAACAGAGACAATGAAATTAAATTATTCTGCATTGTCGTTCTTTCACAACATAGTAACGTCGAGTAATCCGAGTTGGTCAGTTCATCGCTCCGTATTTAAAGTAAAAAGGTTCAAATGGCTCTGAGCACTATGGGACTCAACATCTGTGGTCATAAGTCCCCTAGAACTTAGAACTACTTAAACCTAACTAACCTAAGGACATCACACACATCCATGCACGAGGCAGGATTCGAACCTGCGACCGTAGCGGTCGCGCGGTTCCGGACTGAGCGCCTAGAACCCCTAGACCACCGCGGCCGGCTAAAGTAAAAAGCTTTGTGCTCATGTGCGGTGTAATACGAGTGGAACTGGATACAGTCTTCATTTCTCTCCTTTTACAATTTTTTTTTCTTTTGCTTTGACTGTTCGTTGACAATTTTGTAAGTGCCTTAACCTGAATAACAGTGAAAGAAGCAAACGTGCAAAATTAAGTGGGGCGGCATTTCGCAAATTATCGGAGGAAAGGCGAGAACGAGAAGCCAATGTTCTAAAAACGCTTGGTAAAGCACATAAATTTTTCTCAAAAAATGTTGCTGGTTCGACGTCCGAGTTCAAGTAGTACGGATGATATTTCTGGCACTGCAGTAAAAGAAGTACATGCAGACGAAACAAAAGTTAAAGATGAAGAAAAGCAAATTGTTCCTTATTTCGAGTTCCACGAAAAACTAAGTGTCGAGTCAGACATTACGAAAAGAAATAACCTCGTTAGTAAGGGTCCTGCAGAATGGTGTGTCAATGAATCAACAATCGACATTCTCATACAACGTGGCATTATTCAGAGTTAGGAGGGTGATTTTTCTAATTCAAGAAGATCAATATGCGATGAAACCAAACATTTGCATAAATATGTATTTACCGTGAACTTTTAAATGCTGAATCAACTTTGCGTGATTTTCTAATATACTCCTGTAGCACCGGTGCTGCTTTTTGTTGGTTGGTTGGTTGGTTGGGGGAGGAGACCAGACAGCGTGGTCATCGGTCTCATCGGATTAGGGAAGGAAGTCGGCCGTGACCTTTCAGAGGAACCATCCCGGCATTTGCCTGGAATGATTTAGGGAAATCACGGAAAACCTAAATCAGGATGGCCGGACGCGGGATTGAACCGTCGTCCTTCCGAATGCGAGTCCAGTGTCTATCCACTGCGCCACCTCGCTCGGTGCTGCTTTTTGTGCACCATGTAAGTTGTTCGGAGGTAAGGTCGCAACTGCTACTAATGGTATTGCAGATTGGAAAAATATTTATAATATTTTATCTCATCATGAGAATTCACTTGAACACAAAAAATTCTGAGTTATCACTCTAACAAGAGTGTGTTGAAAAGGGTGTTTGCAGTAGTGAAGAAGCTAAAAAGTCGTAGACTTCCCCTACGTGGATAGGTTGCAAGAATCCATTCATTACATAATCGTCAATTTACGATGTCTCCTGAACTTATAGCCGAGTCTGATCCTTTTCTCGCAGGCACATTGAACGATATGGAAATCCAGTACAGGGACATACAAGTTGTCTTCAACAATCTGTGGTGAAATAATAGAGCTTCTTTCTGAACGAATAAAATTAATTATCTTAAGTGAAGTAAAACGGGCCAAATATTTCTCTATAATAGCAGATTCTACTGTGGACATTTCACATATTGATCAATTATCTTTCCTATTAAGATATGTGAACGACAACGTTTCCTTCTGTTTTTACCAAACCCGGGACACAAGTGTGAAAACTTAGCTGAGGCCGTACTAAAAGTCCTGTCTACAAATTCCATTGGTATTACCGACTGTAGAGGCCAGTCATATTACAACGCGAGCAATATGTCAGGAACCTGGCACGCATTAAAGAACGAAATCCGAAAGCGTATTATGTGCCTTATGCAGCACATTCTTTGAATTCAATCGGCACTAGTGGTGCAAGCTGTTGTCGGGAAGCATTTTCGTTTTTCAATTTAGTGCGAAACCTTTATAATTTTTCCTCTGCTTCTACGCAGCGCTGGGATAAACTTCTTTCATAAAACCAGGAAGCAAACGGTAAAAAGGTTATCAAAAACGCGTTGGTCAGCAAGAGAGGAAGCGTATGTAAGTCTATATGAAAACTGGGAGGGCGTTATCGATTCTCTCACACATATAGCCAATAATACGATTGAAACCCACTTTTGCGAAAGAGGCTTCAGTTTTTTTAATCAACTCAGCAGAGTAGAAACAGTGTTCATGATGACAGAGATTTAATAGAGTAAATCTGAAATTGCAAAGAGTATCTACTGATACTAAAATAGTACATGAATTATATGAATCACTTGTAGGATTTATTGCATCTATTCATGACATGTTCGACTATTATGAAAATAAATCCATGGAGATTGTGACTGATATAGATTATGAAAGCACCTATAAAAGATCACGAAAACGCAAGCTTCATGATGACGAACAAGAGGACTATGCAGAAATTTTTCTGACGGGAAGGGAAAAATTTAGAGTCGAGACATTTCTCCCAGTACTCGAAAATTTGTACGCTGAATTAGTGAGGAGGAAGGAAAGCTATAGAACACTGTTGGACTCCTTCACAGTTTTCAGGTAATCTTAAGAACAGTTCACCTGAGCAAAACTCCAAGGTTTGTATGACACAGATTTAGAGCCTTCCTTCTCTAGTGAATGTATACATTTTGCGCAACTTTTGAAATCTTCTGAGCCGGCCGCGGTGGCCTAGCGGTTCTGGCGCTGCAGTCCGGAACCGCGGGACTGCTACGGTCGCAGGTTCGAATCCTGCCTCGGGCATGGGTGTGTGTGATGTCTTTAGGTTAGTTAGGTTTAAGTAGTTCTAAGTTCTAGGGGACTTATGACCTAAGATGTTGAGTCCCATAGTGCTCAGAGCCATTTGAACCCATTTTTTTTAATCTTCTGAGATTTGTGATACACTAGTTGGAATGGGTAAATTTTTACGAAAAGAGAGGTTACAGTTCGTATTTCTGAATGTTGACATTGCTCTTAGAGTATTTCTATGTATGGCACCTACAAATTGTTCAGCAGAACGCTCGCTTTCGGCTCTTAAATGATTGAAATCGTATCTACGTTCTACGTTGTCTGAGGAGAGATTGAGCGCCTCGTCCATTCTTCACATCGAAGCCGACCTCATACCTGATAACCGTCTTAACTATGAAGATATGACCAACGAGTTTTCTGCCGTCAAGCCAGACGCAAATTTTTTGCTGACTGATGACTCTGTTTACTTACTCATATTAGTTTTAAAAATTTAAGATTATAATGTGAATTTTATTACAACTTAGAGCACAGTCATTCGATTTACAAACTACTTGTTACCTGCTTCTTTTACACTTGCCAATGGCAGAACGCGGAACTAAACCTAGTTTACGTGCAGACGTGATCAAAGGCGCCCGACAATACTAAGCAATATCCCAATGATTCAGGCCGCTCGGCCGTGTACAGTCAAGTCATTCTGGTACTATAGTATATTACAACTGATGCGTATTCTTGTCGTCTTCTGAAATGTATAGTCATCGCGTAAATATGTGTTATCGGAGAGTACGCTCAGATAAAAAGGCGTTAATAAATAAAGTAGTTCAGTTCTGTCGATAAATACGTAAAAGCTTTGCTAATACCATTAGAAAGAGCTATGGTGAGAGCAGTAGCTGCAGTACAAAACTGTTCAGCCCTTATGTGGATTAAAGGTATTGTGGGCACTTATTCTACAGCATCTAGCTACAGAGACCCTAATGCTTTACACGTTAACTATTAGATTATAAAACAATTTTTTCCACATTAGTCTCTAAAATTATGTAATAGCAAATCCAGTTCTGTGTTTGTTCGTCTGTATTTAGTTATTAGTTCGTGCACCGAAATCCCTATGTCATAGCCGGCCGCGGTGGTCTAGCGGTTCTAGGCGCGCAGTCCGGAACCGCGCGACTGCTACGGTCGCAGGATCGAATCCTGCCTCGGGCATGGATGTGTGTGATGTCCTTCGGTTAGTTAGGTTTAAGTAGTTCTAAGTTCTAGGGGACTGATGACCACAGATGTTAAGTCCCATAGTGCTCAGAGACATTTAAACCATTTGAACCCTATGTCATTTTCATTTCTTACGCTTTCCTATAGATTCACGTATTAATACCGAACGTGTCTTTTTTTGTCTACTACACATTCAAGTTATTAGATCGTAAAACGACAGTTTAATTGTAACTTTTAATGCATCTCTGTAAACGTAAGTACTAATTTCTAATGTATGACACTTTCGCTTCAATTTTTAGATCGTAACACAATTTTTGTTTTAATTTTCAACTGTTTCGTGTAAAAGAACAGATTAAAAGTGAATGTATAACAAAAATCCGCTGTCTCCTACACGCTCTGCTGAATTTTTAGGTCATAAAAGAAAAGTTAATTTTCATGTGTTCGTTTCTGTCGTCTTTCGACAGAAGAATGTTTTAACACAATGCAGTTTTAGGTTTCTTTTATCCACTGCCATACACCAAGTACAATTCAGGAACCATATTACATTTTGTTAGAGCGCGAGTAGACCGTTGACGCGTCCTTCAGAACAACGAATAGCGGAGTACGGAAACAGCTCACAGCGCTCCCACACAAAACGACAATTGTGAAGTGATCGGGTAATAGTTATTATTAAAAACATGTATTTTTGGAGGCGGGCGCGTATAATATAGCGTACCTAGGGGCCCAAAATTTTTAATTCTGACGCTGGGAGTGAGTAGATAATAATCTGAATTGGAACCTATGTGCGGAAACGTACCGTTTCCGTGTACGACCATTGAAAACATGTTGTTAAGGTGCCTAGTTTTACAAGTAATTGATTAGGCGTGACCCAGTACATCACTTGTTTTATAGTTCTACTTACTAATAGCCAAAGAAATTGCTCGCGTACTCGTTGACGGGTTCTCTTCGCCGTGATTCAGTATAACCTCTTACAATTCACGTTTGTGGCGTCTCCTTGGAGCACGACAGCTACGCCTGCTGACAGTGAATGCACCCTTTATCGAAGGCGTTGTCTAACTGCGGCGAAATGGGTATGCGATATAGTCGGACGTTGTGGAGAACTCTCTTGATAAAGGCGAAGAGCAGCTCTTGCATTACCATGAGCTTCGACGTTCAGGGATAGCATGTCAGTCTACTCTCCATACGTATACCCAACCATGTTCCTCAAACAAACTCAGACAAATGAATGAGGTTGAAACCAGGTCAGAGAGAGAGGATGGTCGTCAAATGACATCAGCCGATACGAAGTAACTGCCCCTCCACCCCCACACCCCCACCCCCTCCCCACAACCACGCGGCCCAACAATCATGACTACTCTGTTGCATACCTACCTAGAAAATATGTTTTCACACCGCTGTAGCACGGAAATGGTACGTTTCCGGACATGAGTTCCTGCTCAGAATATTAAGTACTCTCACCTCCACAACTCCTAGAAGTTTGTAACAGGAATTTCCGAACATTATCTATATCAAAACATTGCTTCATGACAGTAAAGACTTTAAATAAAAGGTACGAATCTTATCATGAAAAATGTGCAGCTGATTTTGGTTTCAAGTGTAGCAGATACATTGATACAGCGTAGCTAGTTAAAGTAAGAACTGCTATCAAGTTCTAAGTGAAAGAGCACATTAAGAGAGTTACAACTGATTCCCATTTGGGTGTTCTGAAGGTTTTGTCATAGTATGGGAATAGAGATGCTTATGGGCATAGAGTTGCTTATCCAAACGTCGAAATACACTTACTAGAGATTGCAGTATCATGTCGGAAGGCAGACTGTTAACTCCAACAATTTGCTCATACCCTACTGGCCATCAAAATTGCTACACCACGAAGATGAATTGCTACAGACGCGAAATTTAACCGACAGGAAGAAGATGCAGTGATATGCAAATGATTAGCTTTTCAGAGCATTCACACAAGGTTGGCGCCGGTGGCGACACCTATAACGTGATGACATGAGAAAAGTTTCCAACCGATTTCTCATACACAAACAGCAGTTGACCGGCTTTGCCTGGTGAAACGTTGCTGTGATGCCTCGTGTAAGGAGGATAAATGCGTACCATCACGTTTCCAACTTTGATAAAGGGCGGATTGTAGCCTATCGCGATTGCGGTTTATCGTATCGAGTCATTGCTGCTCGCGTTAGTCGAGGTCCAATGACTGTTAGCAGAATATGGAATCGGTGGGTTCAGGAAGGTAATACGGAACGCAGTGTTCGATCCCAACGGCCTCGTATCACTAGCAGTCGAGATGACAGGCATCTTACCCGCATGGCTGTAACGGATCGTGGAGCCACGTCTCGATCCCTGAGTCAACAGATGGGGACGTTTGCAAGACAACAACCATCTGCACGAACAGTTCGACGACGTTTGCAGAAGCATGGACTAACAGTTGGGAGACCATGGCCGCGGTTACCCTTGACGCTGCATCACAGACAGGAGTGCCTGCGATGGTGTACTCAAAGACGAACCTGGGTGCACGAATGGCAAAACGTCTGTTTTTCGAATGAATCCAGGTTCTGTGTACAGCATCATGATGGTCGCATTCGTGTTTGGCGACATCACGGTGAACGCACATTGGAAGCGTGTAGTCGTCATCGCCATACTGGCGCATCACCCGGCGTAATGGTATGGGTTGCCATTGGTTACACGTCTCGGTCACCTCTTGTTCGCATTGACGGCGCTTTGAACAGTGGACGTTACATTTCAGATGTGTTACGACTCGTGGCTCTACCCGTCATTCGATCCCTGCGAAACCCTACATTTCAGCAGGATAATGCACGACCGCATGTTGCAGGTCCTGTACGGGCCTTTCTGGATACAGAAAATGTTCGACTGCTGCCCTGACCAGCACAGTTTCCAAACCTCTCACCAATAGAAAACGTCTGGTCAATAGCGGCCGAGTAACTGGCTCGTCACAATACGCTAATCACTACTCTTGATGAACTGTGGTATCGTGTTGAAGCTGCATGGGCAGCTGTACCTGTACACGCCATGCAAGCTCTGTTTGACTCCATGCCAAGGCGTATCAAGTCCGTTATTACGCCCAGGGGTGGTTGTTCTCGGTAGTGATTTCTCAGGATCTATGCATCCAAATTGCGTGAAAAGGTAATCACATGTCAGTTCTAGTATAATATATTTGTCCAATGAATACCCGTTTATCATCTGCATTTCTTCTTGGTGTAGCAATTTTAATGGCCAGTAGTGTAAGATACAACAAAACTGTTAAATTTTACTTCATTGACTTTATCAGTGAGCTCTCTGTGCTTAAAACAAATAAATACAAAATAAAATTTCGAATACGTGGTGAAAAGTAATGTCTCCGAATTTTTTATGTGATAACTCTTAAGAATTTTTAAATAAAACATTTGTTATTAACGTTCTTCCTTACGATTCTTGATGTCCACATATTTGCAACCCTTTGTTGCTACTGGGACCCTAGCTCTAACTTTCAACAGGGCGTTGTGTAACGTAACTATGTCGGTGAGGGAGATGAAAGGTGCTGTAATCGAGTTTCGAAATCGAAGAGTTCGTCCACACATGGAGTACCCTCTCCCTCAGCATGACAATGCCAGACCACACGAGCGTTGCGACAGCTGCAACAATACGATGCCTTGTGTTCTTTGTCATTGATCACCTTACATCAGTCCCGACATGGCCCAATCCGAATTTCATCATTTCCAAAACTTAAAGAACATTTTCAAGAACTTCAGCTTAATAGTGGTGAAGTGCAAGCAGAGGTGAGGTTATGGCTCCCTCAACTAAGTCAAACATTCTGCAGTAACGCTATCAACAAACTGGTGTCTCGTTGGGCGAAATGCATTCGTAAATTTGGAAATTTGTGGTAAGGGACTAAACAGCTGAGGTGATCGGTCCCTAAGCTTACGCACTATTTACTCTAACTTAAGCTAGCTTACACTAAGGACAACACACACAGCCATGCCCGAGGGAGGACTGGAACCTCCGATGGGGAGAGCGGCGTGGACCGTGACCGGGCGCCATAGACCGCCAGGCAAATAAATTCGTCGCCAGGGTGACTTTGTTGAGAAATAAATATACAAAAATGAAGAATAAAGATATAGATTATTAATAAAGATAGTTTTATTTAAAAATCTTTAAGAGTTTTCGCATAAAAAGTTCGGAGACATCAGTTGTCAGCACGCCCTCATGTACCTCATGCAATACAAATAAAGCTCTTATCCAAAATCTTAATTAAGCTCTGTTCTTTCTATTTTTAATTATTAATGTATGCACTATTGATAATTATTCAAAATGTCTGTTCTTTATTATTATTACGGTTACTATAAACGTGTGGACCCTGTTGGATGCAGTTTTTCCGATCTTCCATATGGCTCTCATTTGCCCGTTGGATATACGGAGTGATCAAAAAGTCAGTATAAATTTGAAAACTGAATAAATCACGGAATAATGTAGATACAGAGGTACAAATTGACACACATGCTTGGAATGACATGGGGGTTTTATTAGAACAAAAAAAATACAAAATTTCAAAAATGTCCGACAGATGGCGCTTCATCTGATCAGAATAGCAATAATTAGCATAACAAAGTAAGACAAAGCCCGGGGTTCAAGCGTTCGATTCCCGGCGGGGTCAGGGATTTTCTCTGCCTCGTGATGACTGGGTGTTGTGTGCTGTCCCTAGGTTAGTTAGGTTCAAGCAGCTCCAAGTTCTAGGGGACTGATGACCATAGATGTTAAGTCCCATAGTGCTCAGAGCCATTTGAACCATTTTTTTAAGACAAAGCAAAGATAATGTTCTTTACAGGAAATGCTCAATATGTCCACCATCATTCCTCAACAATAGCTGTAGTCGAGGAATAATGTTGTGAACAGCACTGTAAAGTATGTCCGGAGTTATGGTGAGGCATTGGCGTCGGATGTTGTCTTTCAGCATCCCTAGAGATGTCGGTCGATCACGGTACACTTGCGACTTCAGGTAACCCCAAAGCCAATAATCGCACGGACTGAAGTCTGGGGACCTGGGAGGCCAAGCATGACGAAAGTGGTGGCTGAGCACACAATTATCACCAAACGACGCACGCAAGAGATCTTTCACGCGTTTAGCAATATGGGGTGGAGCGCCTGGTTCTAATAAAACCCCATATCATTCCAAGCATGTGTGTCAATTTTTACCCCTCTATCTTCATTATTCCGTGGTTTATTAAGTTTTCCAATTTATAGTGACTTTTTGATCACCCGGAATATCTTTCTCCATTTCAGTTGGTTCCTGGCTTTTTTTATACTTTTTCTTACCCAACAGTTTATCTTTCGACTGAACAGATTGCTGTATGCTATTTCTACCGCTTCTGGCTGGGCTTTCTCTAGCTTTTTCGTAACTTCTTTGCTCCATTGTATATTATTTATTTTCATGGTGTATGCCATAAACTTGTGGTGTAAGACTTGTTCTGGGAGTCTTTAAACATATACACAAAATTTAAATCCTAGTTGTCTAATGTCTGCTGCCAGTATTGCGAACTCTGTTACTTTACAGGACTTCAGTACCTATCGGTCCTGAGTTTCGACTACGCCAAGGATTTACGTTATAATGCATTGATATTTCTTCAGGGGGTTTTCAAAACCGCTTTTCTATTGAGTATTAAAATTTCGCTCGATTACAGAGTTTCAGGATTGATCACCTTGTTGTAAATCTTTGTTTGTGTGTCTGTGCATGGTTATAAATGTCATGCGTTCTTCCGCACGCTCTAGTGAGTTTGTTTCCTTTTTTAGTTCCTTCGTTTGTTCTATGATATCACCGAAATACTTTAAGTACCTGACCGTTTGGAGCTGTCGTACTTCGTGTTTAACTTCTGATGTCACAATGCCCACATATTCTCCGGAAAGATAGGTGGCTGAAATCAGATGCCAATAGCAATGAAACTCTTATCTGCGACTAGAAAGTATATAGAAGAGATAGATTGAACGCTAGTTGTGCAGGCATCTTTATTGCAGTAAAAAAATGAGATAATATCTAGAGAGATTAGTATAAATTCAGAATACCAAAGTAATTTGGATGAAGATAAGTGTTAAAGATGGATTAAACATGGCTATCTAATGCTTTCACTGACTCCTTACCTCAGCGTACATCTGAGGGGGAATTTGGAGAATGTTTCGCACCAATTCGCTGGTAGCGTTATAGTTTTAAATGGAGATTTTTAATTGCCAGCTGTAGACCGGAAGACTCAAGTGACTTGGACGGGTAGTAGCAACAGATAATCGAGTGAAATTGTTCTAATTGCCACCTTAAGCACACAGTCAGGGAATCGACTCCTGAAGGTAATATATTAGACCTGCTGGTGACGAACAGACCCGAACTTGTTGACTGAGCTTAAAGCAGGGAACTAGTGATCATAAGGCAGTTACAGCATCACTAAATACGGATGTCAATTGGAATAATAAGAAAGAGCGGAAGAGCCTTCTGATTAACAAGAGCGACAGGAGACAGTGTTCAATTTACCTGTCAGATCAACACGAAAATTTCATCTCTAGCACTGACAATGTAGAACATCAGTGGAAAATGTTCAGGAGCATCATAGAATACGCTTTAGATAGGTATGCGTCTAATTAAATTACGAAGAATGGAGAAGACCAACCGTGGTCCAACAGCTGTGTTAGATAAATGCTACGGAACCAAAGAGAACTTCATTCACAGACAAACAAAAACTAAACGAATCAGAACTTAGAGTAAGGAGTTTATGCGTGAAGCGTTCAACTAATTAAAAAGTAAAATTATATCCACCGACTTGACAGAAAATCCTAAGATGTTAAATGAGTAAACGGATAGAAATAATTAGTCCAGACACTCTGCGAACATAACGGCAATGAAACAGAGTGTGACACTGACAAATCCAAAATACAAAACAGATTTTTCCAAAACTATTTGATAGAGGAAGATCGCACTGTATGTCCTCCTCTAAGACGTCGGTACGAAGAAATAACAGATATCGAAAATAAATTCCCAAAAGATAGAAAAACAGCTGAAATCTCTCAACACAGCAAATGACACTGGACCTGACGGGATACCAGTTACATTCTACACAAAGCATGCGAACACCCTAGTCTAGCAGCAGTATACCGTAGATCTACAGAGAAGCGAAGCGTTCCTAAAATCGGAAAAAAACGTACATCATTCCCTTTTCCAAGAAGGGTCGTCGAGAAGACGCACTAAACTATAGCTCTATATTTCTCACGTCGCTCTGTTGAAGAATTCTGAAGCGTGTTTTATCCTCGCATATTATGATATTTCTGGAAACAGAAAATCTCCTTTGCAGGAATCAATATGGGTTTCGAAAACAACGATCGTGTGAAACGGTTCGCTCTACTTGTCGAAGAGATCCAGAAAGCCGTGCACACAGGCGCCCATGTAGATGACATGATCGTTGATTTCCGAAAGGCGTTCCATACAGTTCCACACACCCGCTTAATGAAGAAAATACGAGCTTACGGATTATCAGGCCAATTGTGGGATTGGATTGATGAGTCTCTAGCAAATAGAACACAGCATGTCATTATGAACGGAGAGAATTCTTCCGAAGTAAAAGTAACTTCTGGCGTTTACCAAGGCAGTGTTATGGGGTCCTTACTTTTGACAATATATATACATAGAAATGACCAAGTTCCATGAGGCTTTTCGCGGGTGATGCTGACGTATACAGTAAAGTATCAATGCTAGAAAATCGTAGCGAAACGACGAAAGACTTGCAGCGGATCGACGCTTGATGCAGAGTGTGGCATAAGCCTTTCAACATAAGCATTGTGAATAGATAGGCAGAAACGCCCTTTATTACTGAAAAAAAAAGCACTGGAAACAGTTACTTCCATAAGATATATGTTAGTATTCGTACGGAGCTATTTGAAATTGAACGACAACATAAAATTTATTACAGGTAGGGCAGATGATACACTGCGATTCGTTGCAATAATCGTTAGGAAATGTTGTCCATCAATAAAGAAAGTAGCTTACAAAGCACACATTCGAGGAAAATTTAAATGTTGCTCAACAGTGTGGGAATCTGTATCAAATTGGACTGGTAGAGGAAATATAGAAGATCTAAATGGGAATAGCACATTTCGTTACAGTTTCATGTGGTATGCGCGAAAGTGTGAAGATGCTCAGCCAACTCCAGTGAAAGACGCTGCAAGAGAGGCGTTCTGCATCGCGGTATGATATGCTGTTAAAGTCCTGAGAGCGTAAGTTACTAATAGAGTCAACCAACATATTGCTTCTTCCTACGTTTATCTCGTGAAAAGAATGCGAACACAAAATTACAGAAGTTCAAGCCCACACTGAGGCTTAACACACCGTAAGGTGACTTGCGGAGAACAGATGCAGATGTAAAGGTATAGAATCTTAGTTCAGATTAACTTAGATTTTTTAGATAAAACATAGTTTGTCTGCCAGCCTTTCGATCGCCTTCTTTGAGGACATCTATATTATTTGTCCGCTAGCATCGCTACATCGTCTGAGAAATGTAAGCAAAATATATTAATATCATTACTGTTCGTCCAAGCCGAATAAATTTCCAGAGATATCGATTTTTTAATTCTTTTTCTCATTTCCTTCACACATATATATTTCACTTTGGACACTGTGGCCGTGAGTTTTTGGTTAATGAGTCTGGCTCAAGCAGAGACTATCAGCCAATGAAGTCAAGTATTCTAGAAGTCGACGAAAGTGTAAATGAATGAGCTGTTTCGGGTTGCCTTATTGTTCTTGCTTTCTTTGAAGTTCACGTGCAAAGATCATTTTGCCTATGCGATGACGGAGAGGGATCGCTGTGTAGTTACTAAAGTCTGTCCAGTCACTTTTCTTATGGACTGGGTGAATGAGTGCGCGCTTCTAATATTCTGTCAGTTTCTCTGTGTGCCAAATATCCTTGATGATTTCTGTATGTTCCTCAACTGTGCTTATCCCATTGTGCTTCAAGAACTCTAAGATTATGCTGTCTTTCCCAAATGTACCGTTGATTTTTAAAAAATCTAAGTATTTGTTTCTAAATCTCATCTTTGGTGGGTGGTGGCAAATCTGGACGTTTGTGTGCAAGAGACTTCCTGGCAAATCATGACGGCGGTCATGAACTGTTGTACAGCTCAAAGAAGCACCGAAATGGCTCCTTGCAGTCGTCGTGTTCTGTCGGAGCGAGTTAACAGTCCTGCTTGGTGCTGAAACATTGATAATGTGGTGTGGATCCACGTACCTTCTCATTGAAAATTCTATAAAAGTCATGCGTGATGTTTCACCTAAAGTAACGTTCAATAATTAAATATTGTTCCCTCAAGTTCCTCCTCTTTGACTGTCTCGTTAATGTTACCACCTGCTTTCTAATTTCGAAAAGATGTTGTTTAATCTCGCGTGATTCTTATCCTTATAATTCTTGAACACTCTTCTCCTTTCTTCTGTAGTATCTTCACATACTTAGCCCCAGAAAAATTGTTCTGTGTTCTTCTTCTGGGGTTAGCTTCTTGGTTTTCCTTATAATTTTGGTTTGGAACTGTTTCCAGGTGACTGCTTTTTCTTCCATCTGTTCCTCTATTATGTTAATTCCTTGGATCATTTTTGTGTAAATTTTCTGAAGATGTGTACTCTTACAGTGCAAATTTAACTTCGACGCTGTCGCAGTAGTGATCCCAGCCGACGTTAGTGACTGTAAATCTGTTCATCGTGAACTTCTTTGTGAGAACGGCACGTGATAGCAATGTGGTGAATTTAGTACACATCAAGCAATTGTATGGGTTACCTCTACGTATTTTGCTTTCGAAAATGTTTCCACAGAGATGGTGAAGTGATTTTCAAGTTCTTTTGTTGACGTAACGCAACGATTCTGGCACCTTACCTGTCAATGGTTTTATGTGGTGGGAAACTGTTAAGGATTTTTTGGGGTTCTTTATATACGTCGAGTTGTGGGATGACAGTGCCTAGTAGGATGCTTATATCGGTTCCTTGTCATACATGACACTAAAACCAATGTACAGTAGCTCCATTAAAACATATAATAAAACTTTATTAAATTTTTAATGACGTTTACAGTACTTCTAATTTATTTACTACAGCGATACATTTAATTCATTCTATGCAATATATAGTTCAATTGAATAATATTTTTCGATTGTAAAAATAGATAAACCTATGTAGGAAAAATGCAGACATGAAGTTTTACTGCAAACGGTGGAGGGGGGGGGGGGGGGCATATTTGGCCGTTCCGTCAAGTGGCACGATCTGCTCCGCACGACTCTGACGTGACGTATCTCACAACGATTATTCCGAGGGAGCAAAGTTGTCACACTAATCAGTAACTAAATATTTACACAGAACGAGCCCTCTACGTGATGTGCTTGAGTCAACGATTCGCCGGACGTCACATTTCAACAGGCGGCATTATATACCAGATCAATATGGTGTAAAAGTAAATTTTTATTTTAATTGATGGTGAGATTAATGTGGCAAGCCGTTCAAAATATATTTTGCTTGTCCATACTCCATTCAAAGCTCTCAGACTGGAAGATGTGGTGCATTGCAAACTGTCTAACTCGACCTTCCTTACCCAGCGAACAGCCAATAGCATTTTTCGAATACATCATTCTCCACATTACTCGACTACCATTTACTTAAATTGGGTCCTATGCCACAGTGCTTAGGACACTGCAGTCTCATTTTTGATAACTTGTGTTTAAATCTTCAATTTGGCTTCCAAAGTAAGATTTTCAGTGGTTTTTCTGCTTCGCTTCGGGCACATGCTAGAGTGGTTCCTATGAAAACCCACTATCGGTTTGTTTACCCGTAGTTGTCCAGTCCGAGTGTGTCCATGACAGTTTAGTGTTTACAAAAATACGCTGAAGTGCCAAAGAAACTGGTATAGGCATGCGTATTCAAATACAGAGGTATGTAAACAAGCAGAACAAGGAGATATGGTCAGCAACTCTTATATAAGACAACAAGTGTCTGGCGCAGTTGTTAGATTGGTTACTGTTGCTACAATGGCAGGTTATCAACATTCAAGTGAGTTTGAGCGTGGTGTCACAGTCGGCGCACGAGCGATGGGACACAGCATCTCGTAGTAGCGATGACGTGGGATTTCCCTGTACGACCATTTCACGAGTATACCGTGAATATCAGGAATCCGGTAAAACATGAAAACTCCGTCGTCGCTGCGGCCGGAAAAATATTCTGCAAGAACAGGACCAACGACGAATGAAGAGAATCGTTCAACGTGACAGAAGGGCAACCCATCCGCAAATTACTGCAGATTTCAATGCTGGGCCATCGATAAGTGTAAGCGTGCGAACCATTCGACGAAACATCATCGATATGGGCTTTCGAAGCCGAAGGCCCTCTCGTGTACCCTTGATGACTGCACGACTCAAAGCTTTACGCCTCACCTGGGCCCGTCAGCACCGACATTGGACTGTTGATGGCTGGAAGCATGTTGCCTGGTCAGACGAGTCTCGTTACAAACTGTATCGAGCGGATGGGAGTGTGCGGGTATGGAGGCAACCTCATGAATCCATGGATCCTCTATGTTAGCAGGAGACTCTTCAAGCTGGTGGAGGCTACGTAATGGTGTGGGGCGTGTGCAGTTGGAGTGATACATCTAGATACGACTGTGACAGGTAAAACGTACGTAAGTATCCTGTCTGAGCACCTGCATCCATTCATGTCCATTATGTATTCCGACGGACTTGGGCAATTCGAGCAATACAAAGTGACACCCCACACACCCAGAATTGCTACGGAGTGGCTCCAGGAACACTCTTCTGAGTATAAACACTTCCACTGGGCACCAAACTCCCCAGACATAGCATATTTGGAATGCCTTGCAACGTGCTGTTCAGAAAACCCTCTCGTACTCTTAGGGATTTATGGGCAGCCCTGCGGGATTCATTGTGTCAATTCCCTCCAGTACTACTTCAGACATAGTCCAGTCCGTGCCACGTCGTTTTGCTGCACTCCTTCATGCTCTCGGGGGCCCCACACAATATTGGGCAAGTGTGTCTGTTTCTTTGGCTCTTCAGTGCATAAACAAAATCATGCGCACATTCTGTTTTACAGCTCAACCTATTTGAACTTTTTTTTTGTTTTACTGGCGTAAAACGTAAGGTAATGTACAGAAGCTTTCGTTGAATACATTTCACGTTTCAATGTGTTTCGAACAGTCGTCCGATTTCACAAAACTGTACCTCATATCGAGTACAAATGGAAACCTGAGATAAATTTCAGTTTCGTTGTATAAGTTAAAATTCATCTTAGTTCCAGATGTAAAGCTATACGGTTGCCGACAGAAATCTCTCTTGTGCAGTTCGCTCTCTCACCCGTTCTTTCGTTATTAAATTTGGCTAATGTCGAGATGGCGACAAAATAGCAGCAAAAGGCATTTTTTGGTCTCCCTTTAACAGGTGCTGTCTCATTACAACTGCTTCCTTCAGCGAAAGGGGCGTTCGGATCACGCCTTGCACCATTGGCCCCTTCCTTCTTTTTTTTATTTTTTGAGTATGTGTGGATGTTAGCGAAGGACTTCGTCTGTATTCTTCGCATTCCAATAACTTTGGATTAAACGCGACACCCCATATAAACAGCAGTCACTGAAGTAACTTCATAAATGTTAGCAAAGTATGTATGTCTTTGACTGTCTAGTATCGTACCGCTGTCGGGAACGTCTCCACACACTTCTTCCCTGACCATCGGAGCTCAGTACGAAGCGGGACCGATCACTTACGACAGTTCTTCTCCAGTCAATGACATTCTAGGCCGAAGACATCTCTGGAGACGCCCCGACAGCGGTGCGATACCAACCTGAATGTCACCCGCCGTAATGTCCGACAACCAAGAGTGATGATCTGGCGTGCCACAGCAGGATCCCTTGCGGCACCCTTACAGCACAGTGGTACGTAAATGACATTCTCCCCCCCCCCCTTCCCCCCATTTCGTTGCCCTTCATTTCAAGCCATCCTGAGCTTACATGTGAGCACGATAATTCCCGTCCACACACGGAAAGAGTTTCTACTGCTAGTTGTCGTGCTTGCCGAACACTACCCTTGCCAGTAGTGTCGCAATATCTCTCCCAATTACGAACTTATGGAGCATTATGACCAGGGCCCTCCAACCATATCGGGATTTTGATGGTGTAACGCACCATTTGCTCAGAATTTGGCACGAAATCTCTCAGGAGGACGTACACGTATTCTGTCAATCACTGCCAATCTGAATAGCTGCTTCCATAGGAGCCAGAGATGGACCAGCGCGTTACTGACTTGCTGAATTTGTGAAGCTGTTTCTCTTGAATAAATCGTTGAAACGTCCCCTTAGAAAAATTTATGAATGATTGTGCTGGTAAACCCCTTACGTTATTTGATTTTCAAGCAGCTGTGCAAAACTGAACATACTCAGACATTTCTCTCTTTACTTATTCTGATCATCACTAAACTGACTCACAATATTTTTAGCGCAACGCAATCTGACTTTGAAACATCCCTACAAAAGAATGGCCCTGACTAACAATAACCTATACCTTTCATAAATCACTTACCTCACAAAAATCTTCGTTACTCGAACTACTGCAATACAGCGAGCGCCACTACTGCCAGCTAAATAAAAGATTCTAATTACCGAAGGCACTAACTACTGATAGGCATAGTTAGCAAATTTTGGTAGAGAACAAACAATGTATTTGCCTTAATAGTGTTCAAAAGTCATTTTATATATATATATATATATATATATATATATATATATATATATATATATATATATATATATATATATATATCAGTTCATGATATCCAGTATTACAAATTTGTGTCTCTGATGGACACACGTCCAGATCATCCGCTCTCAAAACTCCGCCATCTCTCTCCCCACATCCACCACTGCTGGCGGCTCACCTCCAACTGCGCAACGCTATGCGCTGTTAACAGCCAACTACTCAACACTACATTAGCATATACTCCAACAATACAAACCAACCACAGCCTTCACACAGCACAGTCAGTGATTTTCATATAGAGCGCTACGTGGCGTTACCAACATAAAAACCTAAACAGCCTACTTACAACGTGATCATTTGTTTCTCTGTACATGCACATCACATCTACAGATTTCCGTATCATTCGGATAATTTTTCGTGATGTGTCATTTCTTGTGTCTTAGAGTATATATGTTGGGTAGTTCCATACGAAGTTAAGGTTCACCACAAAAAAAATGGTTCAAATGGCTCTGAGCACTATGGGACTTAACATCTATGGTCAGCAGTCCCCTAGAACTTAGAACTACTTAAACCTAACTACCCTAAGGACAGCACACAACACCCAGCCATCACGAGGCAGAGAAAATCCCTGACCCCGCCGGGAATCGAACCCGGGAACCCGGGCGTGGGAAGCGAGAACGCTACCGCACGACCACGAGATGCGGGCTTCACCACAAATGTCTGTCTTCATTGATGCAGAAGATATAGCATGTGAAGTCGGATGAATCGTATTGAGACGCCCTGTATTCAAAGTATGGTCTGCATATTGAAGTCTAATATCTATCTGTGTTCCAAAGCTCACTATCATTTTTTGATTACCCTGAAACCCTTTCTTATACTTAGTAGGTATACTGTCTACGTATTTCTATCGCCTACGGTATTTTCAGTTCTACTTTAGTAAGGCAGGCATCACGTGGCCTGTTCTTCATTGTCTACGATGCAGTGAAATGCCATATGTGTATTCTGTTATCACGGATGGTGCTAAGAATCATTTTTCCTTTTTCTCACGTGGGTTAGTGACAATTAGCTGAGAGTCCTTCATTATACTGGAATACGTGTTGTAATGCTGAATTATGTCTTGAATTATAAAGAGAACAAAGTGTTCTCAGAAGTATAATGTTACCCCTTATCCAAATAAGCCGAAATCGTTATCACATGGCAGATATGATTGTTCACATATTGGCTACACATGATGTATTGATTCAAAGCGACTACTCTTTACCATCGAACAGAATAATTTCACAGTTTTGTGGATTTTATTCTGTGTAGTGCAGACTTCTGTGAAGTTACGACTGATATGATTGCAAACGAAGACAGTGTATAATGAGACTGCTGCATCTGTGTCTTCTTACCTCAAAGTCCAGTACAGAGCAATAAGAAGGCATGGTCGTCAGATACTCACTGAACACAAAACACAACCATAACTGACAGCAATAAAACTTTCAGTTATTGGAATGTAAGGGAATAAAATGTTTTGCGTGTTATCGAAAATGCACATTTACTAGTATCGTTCTCAGTACCATCTTCTGGCAGTGAGACATTACTCTCTTATTAATTAATTATGAAAATTTCCAGCTCACCATTGGTAGACCATAAACTCTGTTTGAAATTTGACTCTCTTGACACTATTCTTCTCTCTCTGCATCTACACTTTCAATTAATCGCCGGTAGAGAACAGCTATACTCTCGAATGTACGTTTGGATAATTCAATACATTTTTGCAGTAAAGAGCGAAGTATTCATATTAAATTTCCTCGTGGGAGCTACTCTTCTTTCCTACTTCCTATAAATAGATCTTTCGCTGCCGATTCTCAAAACTTTTGCGCTAATAGCCGCCCACTCATGCTTCAAACTACTCGACTAAGGGGCCGCACCTTCTCATCACATATTTTCTCCAAATTTATGATATATGCGGGACATGGTCGAAAAAGAAAATGACGGCTGTGGGAGCTCTAGATGGACAAGTGTTTGGAAAAAATAGCATTTCTGACGGGGGTCGCTACCATAGTAGACCATATATGTTAACGTAGCTTCCAGACAGCGTTTGAAACAAAGCATAGAATAATGAATGGTAATGAAGTAACGGTCGTGGAATCAAGTCGCTATGTGGAATGCGTTTCTAATTTCAATTTTTACATTAATCATAATGTAAATGAACCGAAACAATGCTCAATAAATTGTATTTATTAATACTTTCAGAAAAATATATTTTGAAAATTTTGGGCCGAGGATTAAACAACGATCGGTAAGTATAATATAGGAATGTCGCCATTACTTCATCAAAATCTGGGAAACTTACAACAGCCTCACACAAAAAATTAATGACTGATGTAATGAAGTCCTGCTTGAAGTAGAACAAAACTGTTCTGTTAACTGAGTCGTGGAGAGGACAAAGAAATCCATTATTACACTTCAAGACTTTTCAAGATGATGAAAAGTTCCCATCGTGCAGTATTAAAGTGATTCCTCATCAATAGCACTCCTATAGCAACCTTGCGATGTCTATTTTTCATGTCATGGAAAGTATGTCTTCAAAGAGCTTCAAAACTGCTCTTATCTCACTGACAGAGAAAAAGGAATCACGTCCCGGTGAACATAATCCCAAGACGTGTGAATCATAAACTGTAAAACACGCTATCGGAAAAAATTACAATGCTAGAAAGTAATTAAAATAGACTTTATTATATAGACTAAAGCGACGAGTGAAAATTTGTACCACTGTAATCGAACCCGAGTTTTCTGCTTACTAGGCAGGTGCGTTAGCCACTAACCCAGTTTGGTACAACAATTCATATAACTGCACAGATGACCCTGGAATGCCTCCCTCCTAGACCCAAATTCTCACTGCCGACGCAATCTACTCTAAATTGCCCCTTACACATGAACAGAATTGTCAAGTCTCTCTATGTTCTGGAATAGCACCTCAGCATGGAACGTAAATGGGGGATCCAGCCTGAAACCAGGTATTTATATAAATGAAATGACACTATTTCAAAGCTGCTGAGGTGCTGTTCCAGAACGTGGAGAGCCTCGGCAATTCTATTCGTGCTGTTCGTGTGTAAGGGAGACATTGGATCGAGGAGAGAGGCGTGTGAGAGTAATCCATGCAGTTGTGTGAACCACTGTGTGAAGGTGGCTTAGTGGCTAGAGCACCTGTTTAGTAACCAGGAGACGCAGGTTAGATTCTCGAACTTGGTACAAATTTTCACTCGCCGGTTCAGTCTACATACATATCAGCATATCTGTATAAGATTAGTACAGTCTGTGAAATTGTGTCACTTCATTAATCACTGTACAGAATGAAATTTCTTTAGTACATTTGTCTAGGTATCATATTTAAGTGACTGGCACTGCAAAATCGCGAGATAAGCCAATGCAAGTTTGCAGCTCGTGTTCTAGGGGCTAGCATTGCTGCCTCTGGATCACAGGATCCAGGGTTCGGTTCCCTTCCGGCTTGGGGATTTGCTCTGCCCGGGACTGGGTGTTCGTGTTGTCCTCGTCATTTCATCATCATCATTTGTGAGAGTGACTAGATTGAACTGTGAAAAGAAAATGGAATGCGTAAAAATTGGGACTTTGTACGTGCGCTGATGACCGCGCTGTTGAGCGCGCCACAAAACCAAAACACATCAAGCCAATGCAAATGTGAAATGCTGGCACATTAATCATCAGTATAACCACCAGAACGTTAAATTTAAGTATGAAAACGGGCGTGCATTCTGTTTCATAGGTGTCGGACGTCAGTTTGTGGGATTGAGTTCCGTGCCTGTTCGACTTGGACGGTCTATAATGGGACGGTTACTGCTGTTTGTGGATGACACTGGACTTCTTGTCCGATGATATCCCGTACCTGCTCGATTGAAAGCAGATGTAGTGATCGAGCAGCCCAAGGCAACATGTCGGTACCCTGTACAGCATGTTGGGTTACAACGGCGGTGTGTGGGCGAGTGTTACCCTGCTGGAAAACACACCATGGAATGCTGTACATGAACGGCAGCACAACAGGTTGACATACAGTTTTGCAGTGAGAGTGCGAGGGATAACCGAGAGCGCGCTCCGGCTGACATACGAAATCACACCCCAGACCATAAATTCAGATTTGGGTCCAGTGTGTCTAGCACGCAAACAGGTTGATTGCACGCCCTCAGCTGGCCTCCTCCTAACAAACACACGGCCATGCCTGGCACCGAGGCAGAACCAGTTTCATCAGAAAGCACAACAGACCTGCAGCCTGACCTCCAATGAACTCTCGCTTGCCACCACTGAAGTCACAAATGGCGGTTGTTTGGTGTCAGCAGAGTGCACGCTACAGGGCGACTGCCAACCGCTGCTCAAATTGCTGCTGCAGATGCAGAAGGATGCGTCAGAGCCATACGCTGAACTCGATGGTCTTCCCTCTTGGTAGTGCCACGTGGCTGGACAGACTCTGGTCATCTTGAGGCCGTACATTCTCGTAACTACCTCTGCCAACGGTCATGTACAGTGGCTACATTCCTGCCAAGTCTTTATGCAATATCACACAGGGCACATGGTTCAAATGGCTCTGAGCACTATGGGACTCAACTGCTGTGGTCATAAGTCCCCTAGAACTTAGAACTACTTAAACCTAACTAACCTAAGGACAGCACACAACACCCAGCCATCACGAGGCAGAGAAAATCCCTGACCCCGCCGGGAATCGAACCCGGGAACCCGGGCGTGGGAAGCGAGAACGCTACCGCAACACAGGGCACATCCATGACCCGATTACAGTATCTCGTTCAAAATCAGAGAGGTGTTATTAATGGTATCTTTCTTGCCTTAAAGGCATTCTTGACTGACATCGACTCATCACGTCCAATTTCACGAGTAACTAACGCCCACGACGTTTAAGCGTGTATTTGCGAACCTGCATTTCATCCTCATAATGACGCTAATAGCGCCACTCTTATGCGAATGGCACGAAAGTTGAATAGACAGCATCTTTCAGATGTACAAACAAGTCTACCAACTTTCGTTTATGTAGCACAACTCCTTCTTCGTGTTCCGATTTGTTTTCGTCATCGTAATAAAACCATCTAATTTCATTCACGAAGTTCTCGTGTAAGCCATAGCGGAAATTTATTTGCAATCCCGAATTATCCTTTGCCTTTCCTTTTCATACATTTTATGAAAATATTAATAAACATAACATATTCAGCTTCATGTAAGTTTATTTGCGGTATAACGTAAAAACGGAAAAAAATGGTTCAAATGGCTTTGAGTACTATGAGACTTAACTTCTAAGGTCATCAGTCCCCTAGAACTTAGAACTACTTAAACCTAACTAACCTAAGGACATCACACACATCCATGCTCGAGGCAGGATTCGAACCTGCGACCGTAGCGATCGCGCGGTTCCAGACTGAAGCACCTAGAACCGCTCGGCCACATCGGCCGTCCAAAAAAACTGAAAATGAAAAAAAATTCCGCATAGCGATTCAACAACGACTTTCGGCTTAGCGTTCTGCACTCTTTCCAGTCGTCAACCGTTGCCCGTAAAATGACCGTAAAGTAAACGTGTTATAACTAGCACGATCAGCACCAAAAATGCTAAATTTTCTAAACATTTTGTAACCTGGACCTCCCGTTTCTATCACTTTCATTCTGGCCAAGCCGTGCATATACCATAAATTTGGACGAAATTGGTGACCACGAACAGACGCGCTCCCTTACGTATAGTAAAGACACGTCCTGATCTCGTGCTATTTCAAAGATACTAGTGTTTTATTCGTTCGATTACACTCTTTTCTACTGAAATTATGTTCTGTTGCACTTCATTTGCGTAGGACGCTAGAAAGTGTTGGAAGGAGGTCGTAACTACTTTTGCCAAAAATGATTATTTGTGAGGTTTTGTGTCTCCAGGCTTCATTTATTCGTCTTAAGCTGACTTGTCTTTTAACGTCTGAGGACACATCACAGACGAGCAATCAAGGAAATGCGTGGACATCAACACTCGTGATGTAGCGGAGGAAGGTGATGGAAGGAGGAAGGAAAATTAGCGCGCGCGCTGTGGATGGAGCCGTGCGCATTATGCGGTGGGGCGCAACCGCAGCCCGCAGCCAGCCGCGATTGACGCAGCGCCGGGGACCTCCCTCTGGCTTTCTGCTCGCTGTCCCACTGTTGCTGCCTTTGTTCACTTTCACGATACACAACAGAAACAGTTCCCCTTCTAGCTGCTGTCTGACGTGTGTCCTTGGAACATCGGGATGTCCGAGGTGAACGGAAGAGGGCGCAATCATTGTGGTTTTTAAGGGATAGTGGAATGTAAGACGAAAGCTATCGATATATGGTACTGCCGTTAGTTTCTTGCAGGATATTAAGCTACACCTTGCGCTCATACGCAATGTTTATGAAGGCTAAACATTTCCTGTTGTAAATAATCATTGTGTATCAGGAGTAGAATTTTAATAACAATCCTACCTCTACGTGTTCAATATAGAAGAGTTTCACTCCTTTTATTTCTTCAATCGTGTATGATATCGGTAAAAGTTATCGACGTACGTTAGTACACACAATGATACGTAACTCCTTTTGCATGTTTAATCCACTTATCTCTTACACTGAGGTGTCTGATGTGTAGTGAGGCGAGAAAATTTATCGTCGCAGGTTCGAATCCCGCCTCGGGCATGGATATGTGAGATGTCTTTAGGTTAGTTAGGCTTAAATAGTTCTACGTGTGGGTGTGTTGGGGCTTATGGGCGCTCAACGTCGAGGTCATCAGCGCCCTGGCACACATTAAAGGGAACGAATGGGGGGAGACCTAATAAAATTGAAGCACACACGCAAAGAAAGCAGGAAAAGAAGGAAAATGCTACATAAGAAAGTAAAACGTAAGGAAAGGGAAAACGCAGCAACAAGAATGCCACAGTAAATTGTCATTGGCTGTCCACTGACATAAAATATCGGCGAGCTCGTCACACAGTGAGCAAATTAAGATCCCCTCCCTAAAATCTTTGTAAAAACATTTGACATGGCACAGAAGTTTAAAACTTCAACCACATTCGTCCGAGTGTTGCCTAAAAGAGATGGCAGGTCCGCCTTAGAGACATTTGAACCATTTTTGAAAAGTCATGGTATAGCGATATGCAGACGTACAGATGGCGGTGGTATCGCGTATACAAGGTATAAAAGGGCAGTGAACTGACGGAGCTGTCATTTATGCACAGGTGATTCAAGTGAAAATGTATGCGACGTAATTACGGCCGCACGACGGGAATGGCAGCTGGAGCTAGACGCATGGTTCATTCCATTTCGGGAATCGTAAGGGAATTCACTATTCCGAGATCCACTGTGCCAAGAGTAAGCCGCGAATACCAAATTTCAGTCATTACCTCTCACCACGTACAAGGCAGCGGCGATGGCCTTCACTTAACCACCGAGAGCATCGGTGCTCGTGTATAGTTGTCAGTGCTAACAGATAAGCAATACTGCGTGAAACAACCACAGACATCAATGTGGGACGTACGACGAGTGTATCCATTACAAAAGTGTGGCAAAATTTGGCGTTAATGACTATGACAGCGACGACCGACGCAAGTGTCTTTGCTAACAGCACGGTGACTTTCCTGGGCTCGTGGCTATCTTGACTAGCCTCGTCAAATGAGTCCCGATTTCAACTGTTAAGAGCTGATGGTAGGATTCGAGTGTGACGCAGACCCCACGAAGCCATGGACCCAAGCTGTCAACAGGGCACTGTGGAAGCTGGTGGTGGCTCCATAGTAGTGTGGCCTCTATTTACATAGAATTGACTGCGTCCTATGGTCCAACTGAACCAATCATTGACTGGAAATGATTATGTTCTGCTAGTTGGAGACCATTTGCAGTCAAATAACGACGGAATTTTTACGGATGACAATGTGACATGTCACCTGGCCACAATTGTTCACAGCTCGTTTAAAGAACATCGTGGAGAATTCGAGCGCATGATTTGGCCACCCAAATCGCCCGACGTGAATTTCATAAAACATACACTCCTGGAAATTGAAATAAGAACACCGTGAATTCATTGTCCCAGGAAGGGGAAACTTTATTGACACATTCCTGGGGTCAGATACATCACATGATCACACTGACAGAACCACAGGCACATAGACACAGGCAACAGAGCATGCACAATGTCGGCACTAGTACAGTGTATATCCACCTTTCGCAGCAATGCAGGCTGCTATTCTCCCATGGAGACGATCGTAGAGATGCTGGATGTAGTCCTGTGGAACGGCTTGCCATGCCATTTCCACCTGGCGCCTCAGTTGGACCAGCGTTCGTGCTGGACGTGCAGACCGCGTGAGACGACGCTTCATCCAGTCCCAAACATGCTCAATGGGGGACAGATCCGGAGATCTTGCTGGCCAGGATAGTTGACTTACACCTTCTAGAGCACGTTGGGTGGCACGGGATACATGCGGACGTGCATTGTCCTGTTGGAACAGCAAGTTCCCTTGCCGTTCTAGGAATGGTAGAACGATGGGTTCGATGACGGTTTGGATGTACCGTGCACTATTCAGTGTCCCCTCGACGATCACCAGTGGTGTACGGCCAGTGTAGGAGATCGCTCCCCACACCATGATGCCGGGTGTTGGCCCTGTGTGCCTCGGTCGTATGCAGTCCTGATTGTGGCGCTCACCTGCAAGGCGCCAAACACGCATACGACCATCATTGGCACCAAAGCAGAAGCGACTCTCATCGCTGAAGACGACACGTCTCCATTCGTCCCTCCATTCACGCCTGTCGCGACACCACTGGAGGCGGGCTGCACGATGTTGGAGCGTGAGCGGAAGACGGCCTAACGGTGTGCGGGACCGTAGCCCAGCTTCATGGAGACGGTTGCGAATGGTCCTCGCCGATACCCCAGGAGCAACAGTGTCCCTAATTTGCTGGGAAGTGGCGGTGCGGTCCCCTACGGCACTGCGTAGGATCCTACGGTCTTGGCGTGCATCCGTGCGTCGCTGCGGTCCGGTCCCAGGTCGACGGGCACGTCCACCTTCCGCCGACCACTGGCGACAACATCGATGTACTGTGGAGACCTCACGCCCCACGTGTTGAGCAATTCGGCGGTACGTCCACCCGGCCTCCCGCATGCCCACTATACGCCCTCGCTCAATGTCCGTCAACTGCACATACGGTTCACGTCCACGCTGTCGCGGCATGCTACCAGTGTTAAAGACTGCGATGGAGCTCCGTATGCCACGGCAAACTGGCTGACACTGACGGCGGCGGTGCACAAATGCTGCGCAGCTAGCGCCATTCGACGGCCAACACCGCGGTTCCTGGTGTGTCCGCTGTGCCGTGCGTGTGATCATTGCTTGTACAGCCCTGTCGCAGTGTCCGGAGCAAGTATGGTGGGTCTGACACACCGGTGTCAATGTGTTCTTTTTTCCATTTCCAGGAGTGTATATGGAACATAAGGGAGAGAGGTCAGTTCGTACTCAAAATCCTGCACCGGCAACACTTCAGCAATGGTGGGCGGCTACATAGGCTGCATGGATCAATATTTTTGCAGTCGGCTTCCAACAACCTAACAAGTCAAGGCCACGTCGAGTTGGTGCAATACGCCGGACAAAACGAGGTCCGTCACGACATGGGTAAGTGATTTTTGTCAGGTCAGTCTATATCAACATCGAATATTTAGGAAGTATTGTTGTCTTAAGTCGGAAGAAATACCCTTTTTAAAGGCATTCAAAAGGTTTTGTAAAGATGAGGACAGTGATAAAACCCTTGTTGGTGCTGAAATTTTTCGCAAAAAATATCCCAGAAATTGAATGGAAAGACAGCCAAAATCGCATTCTACGGATTTACATCTTATATGATCCAACATCTTATATGATCCTGAATAAATCATCTTTTCTACCTTTCCAGGTTGGAGCTAAAGTAATTCTGATCTGATTTGATCTTGAGTTTCATTTCTGACTTCCCTTTCATTTTCTTTTTGAGATTTCTTGCAACTGCTCCACGTGTTTCCTAATGACTAGTAATTTTCTTTTTTTATTTACCTCCGGTCCTTTCTTTTTCAGCCCCTCCCCCTTCCCCCCCCCCCCCCCCCAACCAGACATTGATGTTTCGTTGAAGCTTTCATTGATCAGAAGCTATTAGCTCGAGCTCGTCTGTTAAAGAACAAAGATTAACTTAGCGAAGGATTGTTTCTTTAGGCGAAGTAGAGACATCCCACCTAGGAAAGTAAAAACTGATTAAAAATCTAGTATGAGCACACACCAAAGAGGGAAGGGGGCTATTCACTATTCTAGGGCACTGCGGACCAATTCCGTACATTGTTGTTGGTATCTTCAGTGCAAAGACTGGTTCTGATACAGCTTTCAATGTTACTGTATCCTGTGCTTGCCTGCACATCTCCAAGTAACTACTGCAACCTACATCCTTCCGAATCTGTTTCCTGCATTCATCTCTTGCCCTACCACTACAATTTTACCTCTACACACCCCTCCAGCACTGGTGAATCCCAGATATCTCAGAATGTGTGGTATCAGCTGATCCCGTCTTTTAGTCAAATTGTGCCACAAATTTCTTTTTCCCAATGTTATTCAGTACTTCCTCATTAGCTACGCCATCTGTCCATCTCGTCTTCAGCATTCTTTGTAGCACCACATTTCAAAAGCTACCATTCTTTTCTTGTCTGAACTGTTTACCAATCACGTTTTATTTCCACTCTAACCTACATTCCAGACAAATACATTCAGAAAAGAATTCCTAAACCTTAAATTTATTTTCCATGCTAACAAATTTCTCTTCTTCGTAAACGGTTTTCTCCACATTGCCAGTCTACATTTTACACACTCTCTACTTCGGCCATCATCACTTAGTCTGCTGCCCAAATAGCAAAACTCTGTAACTATTTCTAGTGCCTCATTTCCTAATCTAATTCCCTCAGCATCGCCTGATTAAATTCAAATACGGCCTACTATCGTAGTTTTTCAATTGCTGATGTTCATTTAATACCCTCCTATCAAGACACTGTCCCTTCCGTTCAAGTATCCTTCGAAGCCCATTGCTGCCTCTGGCAGAATTACAGTGTCATTGGGAAGCCCCCAAAAATTTTGTTTATTACCCATCAACTTTAATGCCTTCTCGAAAATTTTCTTTGATTTCATTTACTGCTTGCTCACTGTACAGACTGAATTACATCGGGGATAGGCTACTACACTGTCTCACTCCATTCTCAACCACTGCATTCCTTTTGATGTGTCTTACGTGGTAGCACGCCCTGTATAGGTGAGTTCTTCACGCTGCAGTCAATTAGCATTTACTTTCATTCCACACAAAAATGCAAAAATACAAACAAAATTTTTAGTACTGACTTAATGTGCTAACTGAACTTTGCCACAAATTAATGACTGATAAACAATAATGATTATTCAGTCTGTGTCCATGAGAGCACTTGAAAGGTTATTAGTTCCATAGCAGAAGTCATGAGGACAGGAACCGCTGAACTAGTTTATGACAGGGATAATAAACGTTACGATTCATTTACACTGGCCCCTACACAGGAAGTGCGACAAAGGCAATGTCCATTTGGTAGTACAGTGGGGACAATTACTGAGCCCACTTGACAGTTCCACACAAAAAGAAGAAGGGATGCCAAGTCAGACGACCTGAAGTTCCCTGGGGGTACGGCCGCCTGTCCTGTGTGACTCTGAAGCTTTATTCTCCAGCTCGGGCTGTTGCCAGAACAGTGTGGTGTAGATCCTGGTGGTACTTGCTTGCAGTGGTTCAGTGGACTCAACTCAAATGGTGCAGAACAGCTGTGCACTGTCCTAACTACCCACCAGCGAAGTGATATCTGCTCTTTGCTTCGATAGCATGTGATTCACAGAGGAAAAATAGTGCTTCTGATCGTGGTGCTGTAGCCCAGGATGCATGCGCCATTGGTCTCGAGGCTGTCCTCTCTATTGGCGAAGCGAGTGATGCATGTGTCCGTGGTGCCAGGTGGAGTTACACTTCAAAACAAACAGAAGTGCTACGGACAAAATCGAGCTTGTTGCGGCTGACACGCTGTCCCTGCTGCACTGTTGCCATTTCAGTTTTCCAAGGGAGTGTCTACTGCAGAGGCAGAGCCAGGCGACCTTGCAGTCCATGCCTGTGATGCTTGTAGCTGTGGTCGCTGGCATGGGCCTTAATACATATTTCCTCTCCCCATCCCCCATACCCCATCCTCTAGAGCAAATATGGTGAGGCCATTTCGAAGACTTTTGTTCCTGGCGTCGACAGCGCATCCTAATGGATGAAAGGCTTAGGAGTTGTTGTCACTGTAGATGGTTGTAGGTGGATTTGGAAATTGAGTCCCTGCCCCTGGAAATGTACACCTCAGGGATGAAAGCACCTTCTAGGCACTGGTATGGACCGTCTGGGTGTACCTCAAAAAACGAGCTGGCTCAGATGGGAACCATCTGGAGTGGATCTGGGATAAAAAAGATTACAGCGTTTTTTCCTTGGACAGGCTTATCACTATCAATGATGGGTCCGTGATGCTGAGTAGACTCTCTTTCTGCATGTAGCTTTTGAAGAAGGGGACACCATCGAGTCAGGGCAGTCCGACCGGAGATCCACGTAGTTTGTTACAAGAAGCAGCTATGGCCAACCTGATGGGGGCAAGACGACCCTGAGGTGGACTGAGTCGCCATACAGCTGAGGAATCGTGTCATACGGACCAAACAGATCTGGCTCAGGGTGCAGAATACAGATGGATGGGCTGAACCTTGCAGAAGTAATGGAATCGCATGGTGTCGGAACCATTCAGTGAAAGCAGGTGTCTGCGTATACTGCAATAAGACGAGTGTCCCTGAAGTACATGTGACTTTGGAAGGAAAAATTAATTATACAAAAAATTACAGTGCCCAATACCAAAATTCACAGATTTCCCCAGTGCAGAGGCCTAGTCTTGGCGAAGCCTGCTGATGGTGCTGAAGGCTCCACACAGCTGTGATTGATTGGCGGCATATGATGTCGAAGATGGTGATGGTTCCCTAGCAATCTTCCGATTGATCAACCGCAACTATTGTTGGCACCTGGCTCAGAGAGCTAGCTCCTTTTGCCTAGGGATACGTCGCCGGAAGCCAGACATGGAGCCTTCACAGGGATCTCCATTGAAGGGCGACCATCCCTGAAGACACAACGCCCTTGGACCCTCTTCTGGGGGCAAGTGGCGGAGCAAGAAACAATACATGGTCCTGCACTGCTGCCACAGCGGGAGGGCAGGGTACTTACGAGGGTTGGAACTTAAATAGTTGCAGCTATCTACTCACAACCGATACAAAAGAGTTACATGTTTGCACCTGTTACTGTCCTTGAAAGTAGACACCAGCGTTGTGTAGAACTCGTTGCCAGCGATGTGGAAGGCTTAGTATACCGTTAGCACAGCCTGTTCTGTTAATGGGGCGAATGGGGCGGTCTACTGCCTGTCGAATCTCTGGAACAGTTCTCAAGCGAATGCTACGAAGTGGTTCCCTCATCTTCGGAATCAAATCAAAGTCACAAGGGCTTAAGTCCGGGGAGTATGGTGGATGTTACAGTACTTCCCAGAACCATCGACCGAACAGAGCAGCCACAGCTTGCACTGTATGCGCCCGCGCATTGTCGTGCAAAATGATGGGGTGGATTGCGCAGAAATTGTCACCGCTTCTTTCGCAAAACTGGTCACAGGTGATGCTCCAAAAGCGAACGGTAATACTGTGAATTTGATTCCGAAGATGCGTTCTCGCTTCCCACGCCCGGGTTCCCGGGTTCGATTCCCGGCGGGGTCAGGGATTTTCTCTGCCTCGTGATGGCTGGGTGTTGTGTGATGTCCTTAGGTTAGTTAGGTTTAAGTAGTTCTAAGTTCTAGGGGACTGATGACCATAGATGTTAAGTCCCATAGTGCTCAGAGCCATTTGAACCATTTGAGCCATTCCGAAGATGAATGAACAACTTCGTGGCATTTGCTTTAGAACTGTTCCAGAGATTCGACAGGGAGTAGACGGCTCCATTTTTACCAACAACAGAACAGGCTCTGCTAACGTTACACTACGCCTTCCACATCGCTGGCAACGGGCTTTACCCAACGCTGGTTACTACTTTGAAGGACAGTAACAGGTGCAAACATGTAACCCTTTTGTATCGGTTGCGAATAAATAGTTGCCACTATTTAAGTTTCAACCCTCATATCTCTAAGAATGTTCCATCTCATCGGCAGTGCATTGCAGGAAGTAGCAGCGGAATTGGAGAACCAGTACGCGAATGTGCAACAGAGACACTACTTAACACAGAAACCGAAACATTGGCAGGAGCGTTAGCGTATAATGGAGAATTACCACCCACGACCAGAGTGGGTGGAGACACGGTGCATTCACGTGCATCTGGTAAATGAAACAATATAGAAAAGAATCAGTCTGTGGATGAAATGAAGAGGGAAAATTATTTAACTGGTTAAAAGCATGAAAAAGTTCGAAGAAGTACTGTGACTTCTGTTAGCTGCTCAGGAGGACGAGGACGTATTGTATGTGGATCGCTGACGGCCCAAGTAAGACAACAGGATGGCAAAATTTGAACGACAACGGGTGGGTTACAAGACTACCGACGGCGCTCCACACCAAAGTGACGACACAGAGTGCGGTAACTGTGACCCGATTGCATCAGCCGGGGCCACTGGAGCTTTGCAATGTCCTACTTACCGGAGGAAAACAGCAGATATCGGTGGGGGAGAAATATACGTAACGATCACAGGCCAGTCCGTCATCGTCGGAGGTAGCTGAGCAGACGAGTGACGCACCGCCTGTGCCACCCGGCGCCACCGCCACAGCGGACACCAGCCTGCACGCCCGCCATACAGCCTTCGTCGAGTAGATGGTCTACGGGGCGAAATGCAGACTTCCTCGCAGCGATGACGTCACGCCTCACCGGACGAGGCCAACACCGACTCAAAGGAAGGCCTCGGCGCTTGTTCGTGACGTCACGTCATCTAGGCACGGCGAACGCCAGGTCTGTTGCAGGCATACTCATAATGGTGGTGTCTCCCTCTCTGACACAGGAAAATGTGAAACTATTGGCGGTAGTTGACCAACACACATCGCTCTGAGAGATTTCTGCAATCAATTAATTGTGCAATTCATTACACTTCTTAACAAATAGTGTTCTCCTGAACTTAAATTTCCACCTGTTTTAAGGATTGACATACAAAACCAACTTCATGGTCCAGCAGCAACAGAATTCGTGCTTCTTTACCTTATTTGTAAATCTGAGGAAGTTACGTTAGTACTGGGTTGCTGTTACAATAAACTGTGAACATATTTGTGCTCTTCTTTAGGTATCTTGGTTGACTAGAGGGTGAGGAGCACTGAATGTTAATGAAATATCTTACGATTGTACATGTTGGGGGAGGGGGTGGGGGACGGAGGAAGAGGCAAAAGAGAGATATTTGTTTTATCAAATAAAATTTTTTTATCTTATAAAGTTTCTCCTTTCAGTTACAAGAGGGGAATATTTATCTTTTCTAATCTGCATGTTTAAAAATGTTTAAGCTCAGCAGTATTTTCGATGTATGAAGCTATTTTGTTTCCAGTTTAGAATTCCTTTCGTTGAAAACGAGTGTAATCTAATGACTGGCAACAGTTGGACATTTACACATGTAAATTAGTTCACATTTCCAGTGACGATCTCAAACGAAAATAAATAAATACATAAAAGAAACGAGTTCATTGTAAGGGGGTTGGGGTAAGTTTCGTTAACAAAATGGGTTAAATAAATATAGTTTCTTGAATGTAAAATTTCCGAAGCTTGCAATGGGGCAAAGCATCTTCTCATATTGATCTACGTTTGTTTCGACAGGATTCAGTAATACGGAACTATGACCTTCATTTGTAGCTTTACGATAGTAAGAAAATCTTTCATCCAAGTAAAACTGCAGAATCCAAAACAATACCAAACAGTTTGTCCAAGAACCAGAGATTTATAGTGATAAGCACGCCCAGGCGTTTCTGCCTGCAACAGATTGGCGTTCGCCGTGCCTAGCTGACGTGACGCCACGAACAAGCGCCGAGGCCTTCCTTTTAGTCGGTGTTGACGAGGCCCACGAGAAAGACAGGCCGCGGCGCGTACTTCACGGAGATAGTCCTGAGCTCGCTCACTCGCTCAGCAGACCAAATACCTTTCTAAGCCTGTTAACTCGCAGATGGGCGTGTAAGTACTAACGAGAACTGCATCTTCCACTGGAATCTGCTGTTATGAAGTCTTACCGATTAACAATACTACAGCAAAATTTAATTTAAGATATAAATGGTAAAAAAAATGGTTCAAACGGCTCTGAGCACTATGGGACTCAACTGCTGTGGTCATAAGTCCCCTAGAACTTAGAACTACTTAAACCTAACTAACCTAAGGACCTCACACACATCCATGCCCGAGGCAGGATTCGAACTTGCGACCGTAGCGTATAAATGGTAAAACGGCTTGTTTATAGCATTTAGTCTCTTCTTCTTAACAGTACTCATTACATGCTGGAAGTGGTGCCTTATGCAACTGATATTAACATTATTTTATTTCATTGTACGCCAGTACAGCCGTAACAAATTATAAGTAGGCCCATGGACTGCCCCATCATTATGGGACTGATAACAGTAAGATTCAATAATAGCGGATTCCAGTAGAAGATTCAGTTTTCGTTTGTATGAACACGCCTAGTTACGAGTTAACAGGTGCAGAAACGTAGTCTGTCTGCTGTTTTGAGCGAGCGATCGAGCGCAGGACTACCTTCGTGTCGCACGCGCCGCGGCCTGTCTTTCTCGTAGGGCTCGTCGCCAGACCAGGCAGGGCGTGACAGCCGCGCAGCGCTCCTACACAGCCAGCGTCTGCGGAAGGCCGACACCCGCCCCCCCCGCAGCGGGTAATTCACTGCCGCCAGATCGGCATCACGCCGCATCGCCAGCGTTCCGCTGCCTCCCATTAGCCGCAGTCTCCGTCGGTGAATTACGAGTAGATAAAAATTCATCCTGAGGCCATCCAACAATTGTAATGGCTTGTTACTGAAATAAAGACTTTGTCTTTGCCACCAAGCGTCATCATCGGTCCACGCTCTCTACTTCCTGTCAGAGAACACGTGATGACAATTTCGGTGGGGGCGGAGGAGATCAGTGTTTAACGTACCGTCGACAACTAGATCGTTAGAGACGGAGGAAAAGCTCGTATTAGGGAAGGATGGGAAAGGAAATCGGCCGTGCCCTTCTAAGTGAATCATACCGGCATTTGTCTTAAACGATATAGGGAAAAACACGAAAAATCTAAATCAGAATGGCCGGACGCGGGTTTGAGCCGTCGTCCTCCCGAATGCGAGTCCAGTCTACTAACCACTGCGCTACGTCAGTCGGTCCGACGTCCAGATACCCCGCCTCCTTTTACAGAAAGGATCCTTCCAGATAAGGACTGAGTTCCAGAAGTCTCACCACAGTGGAGACCTGTAATTTGAAGGTAGAAAACCTTCTAGTGCCAGTTTCAATATGTAGTACCAAGAGGGTGTCTGTTGTTGGAAAGCAGCTTGCAATAAATGTTAGCAAACATGTTGCGCTCCGAGGCTTAATGTTGGCCCTGTTCTAGTGTGTTTACAACGGATAAGTACGGACCGGGTGGCCAGGAGCGTCACAGTGGACGTCACGTATAGTGGACATGCGGTTGAAAACAAGGAACTGAAGAAGAAGGCGGGCCACCACGGAGCTTTGTTTTGTCGTGGAGGAGCGTATGGACACTGAGGACTGACAGAGAGTCCTGTTGCCTCGTGAAAGACAACATGGAATTTTTATTGTACGTATGAGTACTAAGGACTGATAAGAAGTCCTATTAGGCTGTGGAAGACGCCTTGGAAAGTGTAGTGTGTGTACAGACACAAAATTTGTAGAGTGAAGCGTAAGAGTTAAACTAAACGTAAGGTATGATACGAGGATCTACAGCAGGGTTAAGACGTTGAAGTACTAGACAGACTTGAGTACCGAAGTGGGCGAAGAGGAAAGCTCAATCTCCATGATCAACTTGAACTGCAGAAGCGTTTCTCCACCCTTGTGATGACGGCTGGCCACGGCTCCATCTTCTCATCGATCTCTTGTGACGACAGAGGAAGAGCCGTCCTCACCTGTGCGAACGATTGCAGCAGGAACTCCTGGTGGTGCCGAAGTTGCTGAAAAGCCTCGTGGAAGGCAACATCTGGGAGTGACGAACTTTGCAGGGGAATCTCTTGTTCTTCTGGAGTCGCTGTAAGTCATGCAGTGGCTGCGTGTACTCATCTTGATTTTGCGTTGTCGTACTGGAAAGAGAATATTTGCTTAATTTACTTAAATTTTTGCGGCGAATTGGCTTCACAGGATGAAAAAGTCTACGGCTCACCGATGACAGTGGGAATGTGAACGGTGTTTCAGTCGATATTGTCGTCGTTGAGAAAAGGGAAACAACTTTGGAATCATTAACACTAATCGCCAACTGGAGGAACGAAACTTGGAAACTTGTACCCTCGTAGTCAACAACCGCTGAGCACAATGTAGCCCCTGAGTTCGATACAAGAAACAAGTCCTGAAGCACCGTGTCCACCGGAGGTTAATCGGAGGAGGCGAAGTTCTCTGAGTGACGGCTAGCAGCTTGTTACGGCTGCAGTGCAATACCTTCCAGATTTGGCTGGTGCTAGCGCAGCATGGTGTAGATCCTGGTGGTTGCTCTGCTTCAGAATTGCTTGCTGTGACTCAGCGCACTGAACTAAAGGAGAGCGGCTGTGCAGTGTTCTAAATATATACCTGGCAATGTGATACGAGATACGTGCTTAGATGGCACATGATTCGCGGAGGCGAGCGCAGCATGTTTCCGTGCTGCCAAATGGAGTTCTATACGAAACAGACTTGCGTGTTTTGGATACAATCCAGCTAATGACCGATATGTCATTCTTGCCACAATGCTGTCATCTGTACCTGCCAGGGGTGTGTGTCCTGCGGAGCCAGATCGGGGGCAACTTCCAAACTATGCCTGTGATGCTAGTAGCTGTGGTCGCCGGCGAAGGCTTTGAACCGTTACCTTTCACCCCCCACGACTCTTGTAGCTGTCGTCTAGTTGATGTACAAGTTGCAAGTAACCTTTCACTTCCTGCATTTTACCCCTGCTACCTTCAGAATTCCGAAGACGAATTCTAGTCAACATTAGCTCAGTATTTAACAATCATATACAACAGCTCACTCGACGAACTAGCCATACCCAAAGACTGGAAAGTTGCACATGTCACACCAGTATTCGAGAAAGGCAAAAGGAGTAATCCACTAAATTACAGTGCCATATCATAAGAGTCGATATGCAGCAGGATTCTGGAATATATGTTGTGTTCGAACATAATGAATTAATTCTAAGAGAACCGTTATCAACGCATGGTCAACAGGGATTCAGAAAAGAAACGTTCTTGTGAAACACAACTAGCTCTTCACTCACACGCAGTGTTGAGTGCTATTGGCAAGTGATTTCAAATTGATTCCATATTTTTACATTTCCAGAAGGCTTTTGACACCACACCTCACAAGTAGCTTATAGACAAACTGTGTGTTTAAGGAATATCGTCTCAGCTCTGCGAATAGATTCGTGATTTCCTGTCGGAGAGGTCACAGTACGTTGTAACTGACGGAAAGTCCTTGAGTAAAAGCCGAAGTGATTTCTGCCGTTTCCCAAGGTAGTATTACAGGCCGTCTGTTGTTCCTCTTCTATATCAACTTTTTAGTAGACAGTCTTAGCAGCCATCTTAAGTTGTTAACGTCTAATAAAGTCATGAGAAGTTAAAAACCAATTTGAAAACGATTTAGATAAGATATATGTATAGTGAGAAAATTGCCAGTTGACTATAAATAATGAAAACTATGAGGTCACCCACATGAGTGCTAAAAGGAATCCGTTAAACTTGACTGCACGATAAAAATGTAAAGGTCGTGAATTGAAGTAACTGCCAAGGAATTACAATTATTAACAACATAAACTGGAAAGAACACATGGTAGATACTGTGGGGAAGGCGAAGCAGTGACTGCATTTTATTAGCAGAACACTTAAAAGCTGCAACAGATGCGCTAAAGAGACTACCTACACTACGCTTGTCTGTCCTCTTTCGGAGTACTACTGCAAGGTATGGGATCCTTACCAGATTGGATTAAGGGAACACACCGACAAAGCTCAAAGAACGTAGCACGTTTTGTATTATCGAGAAACAGGGGAGAGAGTGTCATAGACACGATACAGGCTATGGGGCAGTTGTCACTAAACAAAGGTGTTTCTGTCTGTGGCAGGACCCTCTCGCGAATTTTCAGTCACCAACTTTCTCCTCTGAATGCAAAAATAATGTGTCGAGGCCTACCTACATAGGGAGAAACGATCATCATAATAAAATATGGGAAATCAGAGATTGCGCGTGTTTCTTTTTTTTACCCACTGTTCGAGAGTGGAATATCGGTGAATTATTGTGAATATGGTTCAATAAACCCTCTGCCAGAAAATTGACTGTCATTTGCAGAGTAGCCATGCAGATGTAGATTACTGAAAACCTTCTCTGACTCTACAAATGCTATAAATGTAAGTAGTAGGAGGAAGCAGGTACCAGGGCGTTTTGTTTGTCTGGATTGCATACATTCAGGGACAAGCATTCGTTCAGGGGCAAACTTGATTGATTTATGACCCCGTCCCCTTAACCTGTTGTCGTGCTAAGTGGTTCATGACCCTCTGGGGATAATCTGTTTTTCTGAGAACCCCCTCCCCACCCCTTCCCTCTCTGTACTCCTCCCCCACCATCCTGGGAGCTCCCCTCACGGATACAAGCACACCCTTGATATCAAATGAATTGACTAATTAATTAAATCGATAAATTAATTAATCCATCACCCTTTTGGAAAATCCCCCAAGCCCTCCTTTCCCACTCACCCCCAAACCCCTTCTGACAACTCACCAACTCCCTCCTCTCCTCCCCCTTACACCTCTCGTTACCTCCACTTAAACAAAGCATCATGTGGTGGCAACTATATGACACAGGTGGTGGCAATTGTTTGATATTGATACCTCGAAACAATGCTCTCTCTCTCTCTCTCTCTCTCTCTCTCTCTCTTTCTACTCTCTCTCTGATGACTACTTTACGCCCAGTGAACATCTGTCATGTGCTACACTAACAACTCCTTTCTCCTGAACCATGTAGGGGATACCTGGTAAATTCCCACTCATGGATGCCTTGAAAATATTCACTCACTCTATCAGATAGCTTGCCAATTAATTGATTAACTCAGTACCCTTTGTGTGTGGGGAGTTTTCCCTTGCATCCTATTGGTCGATACTAAGACTTGTACCTGTATAGGGATTCGATCTGGCAACTGCCCCATTTCCAAACCCTTCCTGATTCTTTTTTCCTCCTTGCCTCCTGTTGGCGAATAATGGCACAGTTGGGCCATTTGGCTGGAGGTAACTGAGGATTTCTAATTTCAGTGCTGTTGCATGCTATGTCCTTACAGAATCTGCAGGTGATGTGCATGCCCTCAGTATCACTACTGCAAAAAAGTAAACTGACAAATCAGCGATTTCAAGTCTTGATTGAAAGCACTGCTGAATAAAATGATAGTTGGAATTTTAAATTTTGGCATGAATTTGTGCCATCATGGTTGTGGTATTCCCAATCACTGCAGGCCTGCTTAGTGTATTTTGTAAAACACTATGGTATTCCTAAGGTTGTTCTCTCAAGATGGAGAAGGAGGAGGAAAGGGTCTATTCCATGATAGGATAGTAACAACAACAAATACCATCACAAGACAGTAAACCAAAACCCTAGTAGTAGTTGCAGCTAGATGCCTGAGATCGCTGAAAACACTCACATATGCAGCCCACTTACCTCCCAGCCCCCCCCCCCAGATATTCACAGGTAGCATGCCCATGTCCTCATACACCGCCAGTGGCAATGCTCAGAGGCCAAAGGAAACTGCGACCATGACCACAGCTGCAGTTGTTGATGTGTATGTATGCCAGAGTTGTCCATCCCAGCCATAGAGGTCATCCAGGGATGACTGGAGTGATAGCAATTTGGGTGTTATCAATATGTCCAGAGCCAGCACTTCACAGTGATCAACACTGAAATGCTCAATTTGCCTCAGAGAATACATGCAGTACATATCATCGCAGAGTCAGCCCAACACATCGTGAGTATTAATTCACTATTCAGCTATACTGAGAGAATCATGATGGCCATTACTTGTACTCGCTTCTGCTGCTGTGGACAAGAACTAACTAGCCGGCCAGCTGAAACTTTTCTTTGTGCCCTACTGGCGGTTACAGGCTAACCTAATCCGTGATTTCTGGTCATAGGCTACCTCCGCCACACACCAGAACAGCCAGAAGACTCATTCTAAGAACTAGCCACATATTTATCAGTATAATTACAATTAAAGCATCTATGTTTCTCTTTGGTCTAAAAATATGTAGTGTTATCATCTTAAATTTTGTCACTTTAGTGAATGTGATAGAATACTTGCAGGGTGGGTGTATGTCAGATGTTGGAGATATATGTTCTGCATTAGTTTATTAACAGCGTCTCACTCTGCATGACTAAGATTTCAGAAACTGCGTTGCTTTAATATTATAGTGTGATTAAGTGCAGAACTGTGTAGCCTTAGGATTGCATGTGCTGATGTTCTATGATAATTTCTCTCTTGCTGATACCTTCATGGTACTGAACCCATACCCTAGAACAATTCTTTGGAATAGATAGCACAGTTTATTTACATAAAATGCTTCAAACTCCATCTATCTGCAGCTCCATCATACATGAACCACACGTTTCTTCTTAACCGTCTGTTACATCACTGCAACACTCTCTTATCTACTATACACCGATAAGGGGTGCTAACCTCCTCGACACTCGAGCATCTGGAGAAATCTTGTGCACTTGCATGGTTGTTGTGAGTAATGTTGGTGCAGAACAGTCTTTTATGAATACAAGCAACAGATTCAGCTCATTCTACTCCTTCAGGACAAGTAGAATGTAGCCTGTATAGCACCCTCCTACTTCTGGTGAGCCGCAAATTAAATCGGCTACCGTGTGGGGAAATCGTTTGATCTCCAACTTTATCCTATGAATAGAGGAATACTCTGTGACTCACATCCACATAGGGAAAGATGGGCAATTGTAACCGTAAATTGTGCACCACGATAGAAGTGTTAGAAATATGTAGATAACAAAATTACATCGGTATAGGGAACTGTCTGGTATACTTTGGTATATATGTTAGAGAATTAACCAAGAATGGACGTACTGCACAGTATACAATACACACAAAGTAGTGGAGGAATGGTTTAGTGATGATACAGAAATGTGGAAGCATGCTGTTGTGTTATTGGTCGGCATTGAAATTATGGAAAAAACTGGTAAAATTGCTAACATTGATCGTACTGTCAACTGTGTTGCTTATTACAGTACATTGTCCTCCATTCATCCACGGGTATGCTGTAGATTACCACATAATAACGACATCACTTGTTTGAGATGGAGAGAGTCTTTGTGGGAGCAACAACTTCTCAGGATGGTAAGCACCGAAATAGTGATTGGATACATGGTTGCAATATGAGGAATGAATGCTCTTGGTCTCTTCGCAACAGAACACCTAGACATCTAATACGCTGTCACTGTAAAAGATGAGTTTAAATACAGAGGTCATCAATTTTGGGCAACTGTTTAGAAACATTTGACAATGCCACAGACTCTTCCCGTTTCCCTATGTTGCGATGTCCTCCATATTTTTGTCAATAAGACACATCGTCTCTCTCTTTTATTTCAACCATCCTATGTGCTGTGGGAGCAGCATAGTTTACACCATGGGATGTCCAGCTTTCTGTGAAAGTCAATGGATTGAAATATGTTAATGTCAGTTTAGCGCCTGACCCAGGCATCAAAGTTGTGGTGGAGAAACAAAACGTATGGCTGCGTTCAAAGCTGTAGTCATAAACTGCTTGGATGTGTTACAACAGAAATACGATGTATCAAAGACCAATACTTGTATATTTTATAGGCTCACCACATATGATGAATGTCAACACAGGGATGATATTGGTTTTTAATGTATCGGAAAAGAGTGGCGCGATAATGTCTTCTTGAGTTCTCTACTAGGTGACGTTAGTGGAGTTTTTATAGATCGTTGTTTTTCACTGTTGGAAGGTACAAAACAACAAGGAGAGTGAGGGAGAGAACGTTTGGGTGACAGACATGAATGCAGCTTGAGTGACGCAGATCTCCTTCAGACTTAAATATCTGTATGTAGTTTGGAAACACACCACAATGCAGTAACAAACTCCTCATCCTTCTTCCAGTTCTTGCATGATGTGGAGTATTCCTAATTTTTCCAATAAGAAAAACCACCACAACTGCTCATACTGTCTTTTGTATCACCACGTGTTGCAGGAGAAAGCTTCGTTTGACGCTGACTTTACACATTGTACATGGTTGGTGGAGCTATGACAATATGTTCCCATTTCCACCAAGTGGTCAGAACACTGTAAGGAGGCATTAGCTCACCCAGTTTCTGCACGGGATGCAGAAGGTGGTAGATACAGAACTCTCTGTCTTCTGCTCAGTTCCGACTTAAATTGGGACAATGACATGGACAAATCTGCAGGGTGATTGATGAACAGTTACAAGATGCAGGTAGACTGTCTAAAACCAAGCTGGAGTTTTGCTGTATGGGGTCCTTAGCAGAAAGGTTTGAAAAAAGGTGACTCGTTTTGAAATATGAGAGTGCCACCAGTGAAATTCACCTGTAATCGTTAAAAGACATCTCCGTAGGATCCAACAGAAATATGTGGTTGAATGGAGAGACGTGATTTCAAATAGCAGACAGAGTTTCTACCAGATTCTACGTATTTAAATGGAAATGCGTCTTAATGTCGTGTTTATACTGTTTAATTTATTCTGCATATTTTGGAAATTTCGACACATACCTTATGGTATTGTCATTTTCATTCTTTATTTACTCGTTTATAGAAATAGTTGGTAATATACAATCATTTTTATTATCATTGCGTCTTCCTTCGTAACGTTAAATTACATAATTTTCAGTGCAAATCCCCTATTTATATAATGACACAAAAATTTTTAGTTAATCTCACAGAGCAGTCCACAACTAGAGCTGCTGCAGTTTACACTGTGTAGAGTGTACTTTCCGATACCCGTGCGCCCTAAGGCAGGTACTTAACTTTAACTTCGGGCAAACGCAATGAACTACATGGCATTGATGTATCCGACTTAGAGCACATTGCAAGGTGGCCAATAATTCAAGTTCTGCTGGTCTATAATATAATCAGTTAAATTAGGTAAAAAGGTTCACATTTACAAGTACTTAAACCTTTTATTGTAAAACTTGCCTGTGCCGTTTACACACACGCACACACACACACACACACACACACACACACACACACCGTCTGACACTGGCAAAGACCATTTCTGCCACAAAAATTCCAAGATGAGACAAAAACGATTTAGTTATAAATTATAGCTTGTAAACATTCTCTGATACCATGTCGCATATGGATGCAGTTGATCGCTTAAAGGTTGAGACTAAAATAATAAAACTAAATTACTTCAAGCTAAATGAGAATTTTTTAATATATTTCAGAAGTACGTCAGTAAATGAAAACAAATAGGGCTTTGATGTATTTAAGAGATATATCTTCTTATATTCTCTCAGTATAGATCCTTACATTACTGGAACCTATTTGTGAAGGATATTTAATATTATTTACCAGACGATTTTGACTTTATGTTTCCATATTTTACGTTCAGTAGAGCTGGCTCTGAGCACTATGGGACTTAACATCTATGGTCATCAGTCCCCTAGAACTTAGAACTACTTAAACCTAACTAACCTAAGGACAGCACACAACACCCAGCCAGCACGAGGCAGAGAAAATCCCTGACCCCGCCGGGAATCGAACCCGGGAACCCGGGCGTGGGAAGCGAGAACGCTACCGCACGACCACGAGATGCGGGCGTTCAGTAGAGCCCGCAGCATAATATACGTGAGTATGAGACATAATAAAATTGAATGCTCCGAAACCAGCTGCAATAAATTAACATTTGTAAGATTATGTATAAGTAAATCGTGGTTGTTTTATGTATTCATTTGCATTGGTATTTACATTTGGTTGGAAGTGAGGACCGTATTGCATCTATAGAAAATATTTTCTTTAGAAAAAACGCACTGAAAACACTTACAGTAAGTCATCAAACTTCTCTTTACGTCTGAAAACTCAACACATTTTAGCCGAAAAAACTGAAACTGTGATTAGAAATACTACACAAAAACTGTAAATTTAGATTCATACAACGAAATATCCACACGAAATTCTAAATGAGCACGCAGATTTTAAACATACATGCTATCTCGTAAGTTTTATTGACATAATATAATACAAAAAGAAATAGTCATATCATATACACAAAGGCTTCACAGATCATAGATAAAATGTAAAGAAAAATAATAACGATATGTAACATCATCTCTGGTAAGCTGCGTATACTTTGTGAACATCTAGCATCGTAGTAAAGACCTTTCAAAATTTAAATGTCAAAATATCTGACAAAAACCGATTGTTACGTTTCGCAAATATAAAAAGTATTATACTTACCGAGGCACGACAGATAAATTTTACTGTAGATCCAATATGGCCGTCACTTCAAACCAGCCTGAGTACCTGAGTACCAAATGAAAACCGAGGCCTACGAGAAAGACAGGCCGCGGTGCGTACGTCACGAAGGTAGCCCTGCGCTCGCTCGATAGCTGAAATCAGCAGACAAACTACATTTCTACAGGTGTTAACTCGTAATTAGGCGCGTCGGTACAAATGAAAACTGAATCTTCTACTGGAATCTGCTACTACCAAATATTAATGTTATTAGTCCTATAATGATGGGAAGTCCATGGGCCTGCTTATAATTTGTTACGGCTGCACTGGCGTACAATAAAATAAAATTATGCTAAAATGATTATCGGTTGCATAAGGCACCATTTCCAGTATGTAATGAGTACTTTTAGGCGGAAGAGACTAAATGCTACAAACAAGCCGCCATACCATTTATATCGAGTACTGATCGTAAATTACATTTTGCTGTAGTACTGTTAATCAGTAAGACTTCATAATAGCAGATTCCAGTCGAAGATGCAACTCTCTTTAGTTCTTACACGCCCAGCTGCGAGTTAACAGGTTTAGAAACGCATTTTGTCTGCTGAGCTGAGCGAGCGAGCGAGTTCAGGACTACCTTCGAGACGTACGCGCCGCGGCCTGTCTTTCTCGTGGGCCTCGATGAAAACATAAGATAGCTACGATTTACGTATAGATAATCTTACCAATGTTGATTTCGCATAATGGCAATAAGTTAAAGCAAACCTGTCGTGTAAAGTATTTTAAAAAATATTACCTTGTTACAGGTAATTTTGAAGCATTCATTTTCATTATATGCTTCCAGTAGACTACATCTGATGACGAGAGGTAACAAACGCGCGAAAGAAAACATCAAAACTTTGAGAACAAACTTTCTGGTTCTATTTCACCTGCAGATTATCACTAGAAATGCTCTAGCACTGAAGATAATTAGCGAGTGTGCGAGCCACCTCTGAGTCTGGAGACAGCCTGTGAAATTCGGTGTTGAGAGTGTTGTGGCGTATCAAGACAGCCACGCCACTCGGAAGTAGCCGAAATGCACGCGTTACACACGCCGGCTGGCGTGAGGTCTGAAACAGGATACGTAATGAATGCTATAAAGAAATACTTAACTTTAATCCATCATTTGTATACAGCATTCTTGATGATACAAGTGAGACTCTCTCCAGAAATGGTTAATGGCGCCTTGCTAGGTCGTAGCCATGGACTTAGCTGAAGGCTATTCTGTCTCTCGGCAAATGAGAGAAAGGCTTCGTCAGTGTAGTCGCTAGCAAAGTCGTCGTACAACTGGGGCGAGTCCTAGTACGTCTCTCTATAGACCTGCCGTGTGGTGGCGCTCGGTCTGCAATTACTGACAGTGGCGACACGCGGGTCCGACATGTACTAATGGACCGCGGCCGATTTAAAGCTACCACCTAGCAAGTGTGGTGTCTGGCGGTGACACCACAGAGAGCGCACCAAGCGAGCTTCACAACCTGCAGCTACTGCACACTTCTCTTAGCGGTGCACAGCGACAGAGTTTGCGACATGTAGGACAAATGCTAGTGGAGTTCCCTCAACTCTGCATAACAAGGAGGTAGGGTAGAGGTAACACCGCTGGAAGCCCCGGCACACTCTTGTAGACGCAGCCGCAGTCTGTCAACCGAGGATGCGGTCGCTCGCAGCACTTGCGACTGAGTTTTTGGCGAGGGAAGAGAAAGAGATGTCCAGGTAGCTCGTCACAGCTCCACGGGGCAGCTGAGCACATCATCCAACACTACCATTAATGGATACAGTAGTAGCAGATGTGCGAGAAAATTTCATACGAAGCAGATAATGACCCTGAAGCGTATTTTAGGTACTAGTGCAGGTACTCCTCGTCGCAGTGTCGTAAAAGACACTAACACCATCCCAAACTTGACTGCCTCGGACAACATTAAGTTTATGAACGATATCGTAGCTTACCATAGAGCGTAATCCAACACACGTAGTGTATTGCAGAGTACAATGTCCTTCGTTCACAAAAGATAAAAATACTGATTTCGTGGCGATGTTAGCAGACAAGGTTCAAACGACAAATCGAAGAGCTCACACATGATAATCCTACAGTGCGATTAGGAATGGTGTTGTCAGCCTTCCACACGTAAAACTACGGTTTGACAATCTTGAGGCAGACATCACTACATTGAATAAAGGCTGTCATGTCTTATGCTAAAATTACAGCTGTGGATGCAAACAGTAGGCAGAAAGATCATATGGGTGCATAAATAGAGCAAGTTCACTTTCGCAGAGACGCAACATTCGCGAAATGGTTTAGTTGCAGAAGACTCACTGAAGCAGCAAGTAAGACTGAAAATACTGAATGTAAAAAGTCCAAGAAAAGAAACCAGTACCGGCGATTTAAAATTTTGGAAATCTGTGGTAAGTTCTTATGGGACCAAACTGCTGAGGTCATCGTTCCATAGGCTTACTCACTATTTAATCTAACTTAAACTAACTTAGGCTAAGGACATGCCCGACGGAGGACTCGAACTTCGGTCGAGGGGGGGGGGCGGGGGGAGGGGGGAGCCGCCGATTTGAAAGATACCGATCATAATAAGTAACGCCAAAATTTCTAGAAAAAATTTAAGTACTGAACCTCTTCTGGCGTTCTTAGTGGAGAGAAATTTCGACAGGGCGCTACCCCCAGATTTAAGACTGGATCGCCGAGAGCAGCGTTTCTTTACCAGGTACATCTACATCTACATCTACATTTATACTCCGCAAGCCACCCAACGGTGTGTGGCGGAGGGCACTTCACGTGCCACTGTCATTATCTCCCGTTTCTGTTCCAGTCGCTTATGGTTCGCGGGAAGAACGACTGTCTGAAAGCCTCTGTACGCGCTCTAATCTCTCTAATTTTACATTCGTGATCTCCTCGGGAGGTATAAGTAGGGGGAAGCAATATATTCGATACCTCATCCAGAAACGCACCCTCTCGAAACCTGGCGAGCAAGCTACACCGCGATGCAGAGCGCCTCTCTTGCAGAGTCTGCCACTTCAGTTTGTTAAACATCTCCGTAACGCTATAACGGTTACCAAATAACCCTGTGACGAAGCGCGCCGCTCTTCTTTGGATCTTCTCTATCTCCTCCGTCAACCCGATCTGGTACGGATCCCACACTGATGAGCAATACTCAAGTATAGGTCGAACGAGTGTTTTGTAAGCCACCTCCTTTGTTGATGGACTACATTTTCTAAGGACTCTCCCAATGAATCTCAACCTGGTACCCGCCTTACCAACAATTAATTTTATATGATCATTCCACTTCAAATCGTTCCGCACGCATACTCCCAGATATTTTACAAAAGTAACTGCTACCAGTGTTTCTTCCGCTATCATATAATCATACAATAAAGGATCCTTCTTTCTATGTATTCGCAATACATTACATTTGTCTATGTTAAGGGTCAGTTGCCACTCCCTGCACCAAGTGCCTATCCGCTGCAGATCTTCCTGCATTTCGCTAGAATTTTCTAATGCTGCAACTACTCTGTATACTACAGCATCATCCGCGAAAAGCCGCATGGAACTTCCGACATTATCTACTAGGTCATTTATATATATTGTGAAAAGCAATGGCCCCATAACACTCCCCTGTGGCACGCCAGAGGTTACTTTAACGTCTGTAGACGTCTCTCCGTTGATAGCAACATGCTGTGTTCTGTTTGCTAAAAACTCTTCAATCCAGCCACACAGCTGGTCCGATATTCCGTAGGCTCTTACTTTGTTTATCAGGCGACAGTGCGGAACTGTATCGAACGCCTTCCGGGAGTCAAGAAAAATAGTATCTACCTGTGAGCCTGTATCGAAAATTTTCTGGGTCTCATGAACAAATAAAGCGACTTGGGTCTCACACGATCGCTGTTTCCGGAATCCATGTTGATTCCTACATAGTAGGTTCTGAGTTTCCAAAAACGACATGATACTCGAGCAAAAAACATGTTCTAAAATTCTACAACAGGTCGATGTCAGAGATATAGGTCTATAGTTTTGCGCATCTGCTCGACGACCCTTCTTGAAAACTGGGAGTACCTTTGCTCTTTTGCAATCATTTGGAACCTTCCGTTCCTCTAGAGACTTGCGGTACACGGCTGTTAGAAGGGGGGCAAGTTCTTTCGTGTACTCTGTGTAGAATCGAATTAGTATCCCGTCAGGTCCAGTGGACTTTCCTCTGTTGAGTGATTCCAGTTGCTTTTCTATTCCTTGGACACTTATTTCGATGTCAGCCATTTTTTTCGTTTGTGCGAGGATTTATAGAAGTAACTCTCCGAGTAAGAAGTACTCTGTTATGAAAGGGGCTCCACTCAAAGTTAATGATTACCTAGTGGTGGACAGAAGCTGTAAATGTCTTACCAGAGACACAAATAAAAATAGCGCAAGACTGGCAGTGACGTATGTGCAAAACGTGGTGAGGAAGAACATACCAGAAAAGACTCTACGAACATAGGAAAAAACACAGGTTGCAATGTGTGAGAAATATGCAATGGGTAGTATACCAAAGAAGAGATAACAGAGTGCTTTACGTCCCAACTATTACTAGGAAGCTAAACCGCTCGCACGGAGTTTCATTGGGAGAATACAAAATCAAAACAAATAACCGAGAATTAGCAGAACAGTCAAACATAGTGATGTCGGAATATTACGAGGGCTCACAGCGGACACCAGATAGGCAGAGTCTAGTATATGACGATCACTCAACAAGTAATAATTAACGTACTTGTCTTAATCACAAACGATGCACAGTAGGAACCCATCAATATTGCGCTCCGCAGACGATACATACACTGATCAGCCACAACATTATGACATCTTACCTAATAGACGGTATGTACATATTTTGCTCGGATAACAGCGGCGATGTATCGTGGAGTGGAAGCAATGAGGTCTTAGTACGTCACTGGAGTGAACTGGTACCACATCTGCACTCACAAGTCACATAATTCCCCTAAATTCCCGGGAGGGGGCATTGAGCTACCTCGGACGATACTTTCAATCACATCCCAGATGTGTTCAACCGGGTTCAGGTCTGGTGAGTTGGAGGGCCAGCACATCAACTGCAACTCGTCACTGTGTTACTCAAACCACTCCTCCACACTCCTGGCCTTGTGATACGGTGCATTATCCTGCAGAAAAGGCCGGCTGGAGTGGCCGAACGGTTCTAGGCGCTACAGTCTGGAACCGCGCGATCGCTACGCTCGCAGTTTAGAATCCTGCCTCGGGCATGGATGTTTGTCATGTCCTGAGGTTAGTTAGGTTTAAGTAGTTCTGAGTTCTAGGGGACTGACGACCTCAGCAGTTAAGTCCCATAGTGCTCAGAGCCATTTGAACCATTTTTGAACCTGCTGAAAAATGCCACTGCCGTCGGGAAATATGATCATCATGAAGGGGTGTACGTGGTCTGCAACCAGCGTACGGTATTCCTCAGCCGTCATAGTGCCTTGCACGAGCTCAACTGGACCCATCGACGTCCACATCAATGTTCCCCAGAGCATAATGGAGCCGCCGTCGGCTTGTCTCCGTCCTGAAGTACAGGTGTAAAGGAGCTGTTCCCCTGGAACATAGCGGATTAGTGCCCTTCCATCAGCATGATGAAGAGGGTATCGAGACTCATCCGACCATGAAACGCTCTGTCATTAAGCCAACGTCCAGTGCCAATGGTCACGTGTCATTTTCAGTCGTAGTTGCCGATGTCGTGGTGTTAAATGTGGCACAAGCATGGATCATCGGCTGCGGAGGCCCATCGTTAGGTGTGTTCGGTGGACTGTGTGTTCAAACAAACTTGTAATCTGCGCATCATTAAAGTCCGCCACAGTTCGCCGCCTGTCCTGTTTTTCCAGTCTACCAGTCGACGACGTCCAACATCTGCAATGAGGACTGGACGCCCAACCACACGACGCCTGACGTTGTTTCACCCTGGTTTCGCCACGTGTTGAAGACACTCGCCACAGCACTTCTCTAACACCCAACAAGTCTTGTACTTTCCGAAATGCTCGTGCCGAGCCTCCGGTTCCTCACAATGTGCCCTCGGTCAAACTCGGGTTGATCGCGTGCCTTCGCCGTTCTACACACGGACGGCACGTTCACTGATGTTATGACCGAGCGAGGTGGCGCAGTGGTTAGACACTGGACTCGCATTCGGGAGGACGACGGTTCAATCCCGCGTCCGGCCATCCTGATTTAGGTTTTCCGTGATTTCCCTAAATCGCTCTAGGCAAATGCCGGGATGGTTCCTTTCAAAGGGCACGGCCGACTTCCTTCCCTAATCCGATGAGACCGATGACCTCGCTGTCTGGTCTCCTTCCCCGAAACAACCAACAACCAACCAACTGATGTTACGTGAACCGTGTGTGTGTCTGACTAGCGGTGAGTTTTCACCCGGTGACGCTCCTATCGGCTGGACGCGTTTGTATCGATAGTTTGTCGACGGGCCTAATTTTCTGCCTAATCATTGTGTAGCAACTACAAAACACTGATGCCACTTTGCAGAGGCATATACGGTTATAGCCCTACAATAGCCCGTCTTCCAGACCATATTCGTTTGTTGAGGAAGTAGAGAATTAACGGACTGTCACAACGAGATAGATCTAAAGGCAATAAGATGTGGTGTTTACTGAAAAACATCCACCACTCTTCTGTCAGTGTCCATTCTGCATAGCGGATCGTTTACTGTTCATTACAACACAACTGAAAGTTATTGGTATACGAAAGTGGTTCGATTCATATCGGCATCATCGTATCACTAAAGTGAACGATACCACAAAGAACTACGCCAGGGTAACATAAAGAGCATATTTCATTAGTGTTTTGGTAGTAGTGCAACCAATGATGATAAAGTAACGATAGTTTAGTAATAGCTAAGGCAATCTGCGTAAAAGGAATAGAAATGATTCTAATAGTATGGATGCTAGAGCCACGAACATAAACAACAATAGTGACTGAAAAAGCGGACTACAGATAGTGAAATAGACAATACCGAAGAACATCTAGCCCAACCAAACTAGTTCACCAAATGCTTTATACAGGCTTACACGAAGAGATACATATAAATGGAGTAGAGCATAAGGCCACGTTCAAAACTTCACAGAGGTTAGTAATAGGGCTCATATGACTAAAACACAGGCGACCTTAACAGCTCGTGGCAAAGATATAATGTGAGCACTGTGGATTTTGATACTGGGCTACTGTACAGCAGGTACACCGATAACGATATAGCATCTCCGCCCGTTGCCCTTATTGAATGTTCAAACTGTTCCTTTTCGCTGTGTTTTAATAATGTCAATGGAACTCCAAATATGCCCTTAGATGAGGAATAAGTGGAGAATGTACGATAACACAGAAACTACTGTTTTAGGAAATACGACATTGTACATACTGCATGTGATACGTACATTGTTTCAAGCAAACGTTTACCTTTTTGTCGAATAACACTTGATTCACGACTGTTGAGAATGTGCTGTCTGTTGCACGAGACTGTTTTTGTCGGTGACTTTATTCCCTTTATTCTTTAGATACCTTCAGAGGTTCATAGTACACAGACGCAGAGTTTTACAGTTAATTTACCTTGACGGGTGATACAAGAGATATAAAAATATATTTAACCCTGCTGTTCTGTTCACTTTTACTTGACATATATACTGTTCGGGTCAATATGACCCGACATATCAAAATGCTTTAGAAACATAAATTTTGGTACAGTTTTAGCTATCGACATTGTTGTTCTATTCCAGTACCTTGTTAGTAATAATAATAATAATAATAATAATAATAATAATGGTAATAATAATAATAATAACAATGCATACAACTTTATTGAGGGATATTTTTCATTTAAATATGCACATAAATTTGAAACAACAGACAGTTTCCATTACAGGCATTCAACTTAGAAAGCACTACAGTTTTTCCATACTTCTATTCTTATTGTTGACAGTTTAGACGTAAGTATTGACATTTTCTAACAACAGACAGTTGTCATTACAGATATTCATCTTAGAGCACACTACAGTACAGAACACACTACAGTTTTTTTATTACATTCCAACATAGAAAGCACTACAACTTTAGAATCCTCTCTTCTTACTGATTGTAGTTTAGGCACAAGTATTCACATAAATTTGAAACAACAGAATTTTCAATACAATCATCTTATAAAATACTACAGTTCTTTTCTTACTGCTTGCACTGTGGACACAAGTAGGTTACATGTTTCTTGCAAATATGTTTACTACATTTTCCACACACCATGTTTGTTTTATTGTCATTACTTGATGGACAGAACTTACAGCGTGCACGTTTTGTAGATTTTCTTGTTGTTACCGATTCTGACACACCACCCACATCATTCGGGTTTTGGATGCTTGTGACCATTCTCAAAGAATCTTCTGTTCTTGGGAAATGCGTTCTTGATGCAATATGTTCTTTTATCAGTGACTTTCCAAGTTCCTCCAAGAATATTCTCCTTCTAGTCAATTTGCTTGCATTCCAATTAGGGTCAACCGAAATCCACAAAACGTATGCATTATAAGCAGAAACATCAAGAATATTGTAGAAAACTATCATTGGCCACCTATTACTTTTTCGTTTGCATGTATATGTACCTAATAACTGATCAAGCGTGTCTACAGCACCTTTGGTTGAATTATAGTCCAAAATCATTTTTGGCTTCTTATCAGCCCTGTCACTGATTTCCGCATCATGGTGGAGAGTGCTCATAAGTACAACATTCTTGTGTCTCTTAGGAATATAATTAACCACAGTAGTGTCATTTGTGAAGTAAAATGAAGAGCTGTGTACCTCCTTGTTGGTCATTTTGTGTGGAAGCTCCGGCTTATTTTTCCGTATAGTTCCCAACATAGTCAATTTCCTTTTCAGAAGCAGCTGCCCCAAATTGTACGACGTAAAAAAGTTGTCACACGTGATATTCTGACCACGTAACTCAGAAGTGAGATCAGATACCACCCTCATTCCCTGATTTCTTTCTGGTGCCGCTCCACTCACCTTTCCTGTATAAATTTGGGCTTTCAGTACGTATGAAGTTTTGCTGTCACACATGGTCCATATTTTGATCCCATATTTTGCCGGTTTACTTGGGATATACTGCTTGAATGGACAGCGACCTCTAAATGCTACTAACTGCTCGTCAACAGTAACATTTTCTCCTGGATTATACAGTTTAGGAAGGACCTCTACCCACTTCTCCCAAATACTACGAATTGCGGCAAGTTTGTCAGTACGTCGTCTTTCCTCTCTAGTAGATTTCTTGTCAAATCGCAGGACACGTGATATCTTACAGAATGTTTCATGAGACATGGTTGCTCGAAATATGTTTCGCCCAGTATCTTTATCCCACAAACTTTTTGTAGACTCCCCATGAGATCGATATACACCCGCTAGGAGTAAGAGTCCTAAGTATGCATGGAAAACAGAACCATCAATATCTGTCCACTGTTCACCATAAACTCGCTGCCCTTCAATATTTGTCATCTCTATTATTTCATTTTGAAGCGCTGTGTGAAATACTGCTTCAAATGAACATTTTACATCAGATATTCTGCTGACTGCATACCTGGTAACTCCTGGGGTACTCTTGATGATGTTCGAAGCTGGTAGGCGACCATGTTGTGCTGGTGGATGCAACTGCCATTCTATATTCCCATTTTTAGAAAGAAAAGTCTCTACACTATTTTGTATGGGCTGTGGACTGTCGTAACTGTCATCGGAACACTCGCTTTCAGATGCATTGCTGATGTGATCTTCAAACTCAGAAAGTGATCCTTCATCTGGTGAGGCATTTACTATTTCTTCCAACTCACGATCATTCAATGGTCTCATCGCCATGGTGTCACAAGTCAAACTGGGCAGAAACAAAGCATTCCAATTATTGAGAACTGCCAATTATTATTTCCTGGGGAAAGCAACAAACAAGCCCATTGTTGTGAACGCATGGAGCTTTAGGTGATTGTTGAGAGTAAGTTGGAATGATGCAGTCACTATTCCCACACAACACAACAAAAATAATTTTCGCCATTTCCAGATTTTAGAAATAAATACGAGTTACACTAAACATATTTGTGTCGGGTCATTATGACCCGAACATTACATATGCAACTATTACAGTTGAAGCCCAAACTTCTTAAACTTTTTTAAAACCTTTTAAAACACATGCTGCTCATCCATTTTCAGACAAAGTCACAAAGTTTCATAAATATATATTGGTATTTACATAATGTAAAATAACGTTCATATTCGTTTCGGGTCATATAGACCCGAACAGAACAGCAGGGTTAAAATAATTTTCATTTGGTTTTGGCCATTCGAGTATTGGTCATTCCCTTTTCAGAATGAGGGACTGCAACTCGTCGATTATAAATAAACTCTTCAATTTACTACACTTATATCTAATCAAAATACATCAACACACGATCATTCTCACAACCATATTCTTGTAAGACAATTATTGACCAATTAGTGTCGGAATGAGGGTTTGATCATCAATATAAAAAGTGCACATCCTGTAGCTGAAAATCACAAGAAAAGACTTTCGGACTGCTATACAAGAATAGTAAGAGAAATCATCTTGTGTCTTCAGCTCAATCATTAGTTCGATGCTAACCCCTTCTCACGTCGGACGAGCTACACGTACAGAATGGTTTCTATTACTTTAATAATTTGTCTTCATTTTGTATGGGGCAAGGCTGCCTCGGGAATTCCAGATCAGCAGTGTTTGTACAAACGATGTATTACCAGATTTAATCAGTCAACTGTTGTATGCCATAAATGAATCGACAATTGTGATACATGTCTTTTGTACAAGGCGTATTCTAGACTATGCTCATGAGACACAAGGTTAGATTCCGTAACGAGAAATTGTCTCAGTTAACAAGAAAATCATTTCGGATGACAAAGAATATCCGTTGTAATAAGTATACACGTCTGTTTCGAATCGTAATATCTGAACAGCAGTCAGATTACGTAATAACATTATATTCTGGGCTTTATTCTCTTAGCAAAGAGAACATCTTTAGTAAGGGCAGTTGCGTGTGGAATATAAGGCTGAATATTCGGTATGAAGAACACAATTGTAATTGTAGTTAATAAAATAAATTACTTGCAACTGATAACCTGTAACCATCCGTCGTGGAAGGTATCAGCCTTCAATTAGAAACCAAAGTTCATGTAAATGTAGCTTTTTATGTAAGCGAAGCCTTCTTACATCGCTAAGGGACGGGGTAGAAGAGTACAAGCAAGCATTAATTAGTAATCGTTCCTTTCTAAATGGATACAAGTCTCTGAAAAATTAAACTTGCTGATTAAATACACTACGTAAAAGTTTGCGCATGCGTCATATTTAGTATCTTATCCATCGCCATACAGTTCCATCACCTGGCAGTGTGGAAACCAGTTCCTCCGAAAACATTTTATTTCACAAATTTCGAGAAAACGAAGGTTTCACCCGATATCTATTTCATTCCTGAAACTTTCTTCACAGGAGCTATAGATCAGTTGCAGATAGTTGTATTGTAACACATGTATCTCACACTCTGCTTTTTAAAACTGAAGTGGTTATGCTGTAGAAAAATATGGGACCGAGTCTAAGACACCTGTTTTGTCTTCTACTTGACTGTTGTTCTGATTGCAGTCGAGCTATCAGAATTAAAGTTTTCCATTGTTTCCCTTAATCACTCAAGCAACTGTTGATATGTTTCTTCTGAACTGGATATGACCAACTGCTTACGTCACCTCCCCTCATTCTCCAATGTTTGAGAGAAATATGTTGCGAGTATTTAATCTCCATCAACGCACGTATTTCACAATCAATTTTTGTCGAGTCCTTGTCGTAGATAATAGTGTTGCTCTCTAGTTTTTGTCCTGTTTCATTATCGAATGCGGGAAGTAAGCTTATCTGTATGTTTCAGTGCGCCACCTAATTCCTCTTACTTTATTTCAAGAATTCCTACGGCAGGTAAGCGATGACAGAGAAGCAATTTTCCAACCGTGTGCGTGGAATGCACTTCCTGAAACACGAACTTCTCTAGATTTAAGCAACAAGGTTCAGTTAGATCCGCTGGCATATCCCAGTTTGTTTCCTAATCGTCTCTAGGGTCACCTTTAGCGTGTAGTTCCAGTTATCAACACTGAACCACGACGCCATGTGTGACGTCGCCAGTGTACGATGTGAAGGATGTTAGCAGCTAGTTATTAAATGTTATCTGTGGTTGTCTTAGTAACTGACGTAACCTATGATTATGATTTGCGTTACGCAAGAACTTTTTTTCTTTTTCTATCGCACAGTCGTTTATTTTTATATTGTATTTCGTGTCAGGTAAGTTTCATCATTTGAATGAATGTACCTTTCTGGCGAATGCGCACTTAGTATCGACGTGTTTTCGTTGTGTGCTACTGTTGGCAGTTCGTTACCGCCGGCCGTAGCCAATGCGATGACAGTATGCGATAGTCAATAAGAATCACTCAATCTTGTAATTTTCCTTTACCGATATCACAAATATTTGGCTGTTTTTCGCCGAATATGGAACGATATTTAAGGTTGTGGTTAGGCTGTGACTTAATAGCGGAGATTAAATTGCTGCTTGTGTCGTGAGGGGGAATGGAATTTATAATTTTGGTTGTCCCATATTTGGTAGCTCATTTCTGAATATGTAACAATATCCGAGTTTGTGATTAGAGAGGGATATAGTAGCACAGGTTAAATTGCTGGGAAATAATCGAGTATCAATGATTATTATAGTCTTTCTTACTATAAAAATGTGGCTCCTTCTTCAGATCACATCGCGATTTCCGAGGGTCTGGTACCTAAGCGCACAGCTTAAATTGCAGCGAATGAAAGTAAATATCAACTGATTAAATTGCTGTGAGTGAAACAAAATATTAGCTAATTTCATTAACGAAACCACGTAAATTACGGATAAGAATATAATTAGCTATCTACATCTGTGTCATCATTCATCGTGTTGACTTCCCATCATTACATACATCAGCATCCAACGTCAATGGTTTTTTGAGCTTTCCTGGTTTTTCGTTAAGTCTGTTTGCGACCTCTGGCAGATCTATTTCTTTTTTATATCCGTGTGTCTAGAAGAGCTGCATATATCTACCTGGTGATCAAAAAGTCAGTATAAATTTGAAAACTGAATGAATCACGAAATAATGTAGATAGAGACGTTCAAATTGACAAACATGCTTGGAAAGACATGGGGTTTTATTAGAACCAACAAATACAAAAGTTCAAAAAATGTCCGACAGATGGCGCTTCATATGATCAGAATAGCAATAATTAGCATAACAAAGTAAGACAAAGCAAAGATGATGTTCTTTACAGGAAATACTCAACAATAGCTGTAGTTAAGGAATAATGTTGTGAACACCACTGTAAAGCATGTCCGGAGTTATGGTGAGGCACTGGCGTCGGATGTTGTCTTTCAGCATCCCTAGAGATGTCGGTCGATCACGATACACTTGCCACTTCAGGTAACCCCAAAGCCAATAATCGCACGGACTGAGGTCTGGGGACCTGGGAGGCCAATCATGACGAAAGTGGCGGCTGAGCACACGATCATCACCAAATGATGCGCGGAAGAGATCTTTCATGCGTCTAGCAATACTTAGTTTTTTTTTTGGTTCTAATAAAACCCCATGTCATTCCACGCTTGTGTGTCAATTTTTACCTCTATATCTACATTATTCCGTGGTTTATTAAGTTTTCAAATTTATACTGACTTTCTGGTCACCCGGTAATTAGGCTGACGATACCGCGTTCCGTCAGCTTTCTTGAATCTGCGATATTTGTACTGGGTATATTTTTTCCCCTTGCATCGATATGTCTAGATGAGCTATATGGTTCAGCTTAGGTTTGTTAGTTTTCGTGACTTTTCACTTTATCTTGTTCCAGTCTTGGTTGTGTTCTCTATACGTTACTGTTACTATTATTTTAAAGTTGTTATGTTAGATTTTAGTTTCTCCCCGCCCAAAACCCCATTTTCCGCATTTGTCCCACTAGTTTCTGTAACTATTACAGCTCGTGATTATAATTTGGCGCCATGAAAATACTGGTCACAATTTTGAAATCTTGTGCGTGTTTCATCTTTGGGTGCGGTACGACGCCGTTGGTCAGAGATGGCGGATGAAATCGTATGCTTAAGTTTATCCTATTTCTGTTAACCTGCTATCACACTGACTATATCGAGTTTTTACGATTCTAGCAGGACGTCTTTGACATTCATTTGATGTTTCTGTCAGGTCTATTGGGTAAAGACACGAAATACTGCAGCAGTACTCTACAACATGTTTCCCTAGTGTCTTATATGCCTCTTCCTTAACGTATGCACCACGTTTTTCCAGTTCATTTCGCTTCGTAATGTTGCTCTCAGAATTTTAAACAATGTTGGGTGCTGCAGATATAAATGACTGATTTCGTTATCGTCCTATAGCGGGTTCTTTGTTTTACAGATGGGTATTATCTTGCATTTATTCACACTTAAAGAGAGCCGTCTTTCATTATGTTAACTATTAACATCGTCTAAGTCGTTCTGCGTTTCCTTAGTGTCATATAGTGATAATGCTTTCACATAGATAACAACGTCATTATATAGTAATCTATTGGTGCTTATTATCCCAATGCGTTAAATATTTCAAAATTTATGTACTTTTATTGTGCAATTTTTATTAATAGTGGTTGTATTAGACTTCCCAGGAACATTATTTCCTCACGCTACTGGAAGCGCAGACGCGAATAAGCTGCTTACTTTACGAATTCTCAAAAAGACTTTTGTCGCTGCATAGTTGTTCTATTTGCAACTCAGATATCTACATGGCATAATGACTGGCCTGATAGTTTTTTAGAACGCTTTAAATACCTCTCGTTCTCTACATACATTCTTTACAAAACTGCGTCGTAGGGGTCAGATCCCTGTGACTGAAGGCATCATGAATATTACATGTTGTTGTTATTTCTTTTTGACAAGTATCTCAACGATTCTAAAACTGCTTCATGAAATTTTACTCCTGTTTCAACGATTTCTTCGGGAAATATGTAAGTACGGGATGAATTGTCAGCAGGACTCCAAGTTCAAACAACGTTATTTCATTGAACGATTTAGCAGTTGGCCGAAATATACTCCGATGTTCGTGGAGGGGAGAAAAAGAGACTTGTGTGGGAGACGGATTCTCCAGTCTCAGCCAGGAACAGTAACGCCAGCCCTGTCACGTAAATTCCAACTCCGCAGCTGAGCGGCCACCGTGCCTGACAGGAATTCGAATGTCGGATTCCCTTTACTGTCAGGGATTTTTCCTTACTGGGAGGTCTGGAACGGGTCGCACGCAGTCCCGTGAGTCCAGCTGAAGAGCTGTTTGAATAAAAAGTGGCGGCTCCTAGTTTCGGAAAACTGACAATGGGCCGGGCAAACGGTGTGATGACCCGGCGCCCCTCCCTTCCGCATCTGAATGACGCCATTGGCAACGACGGCACCACGGCCGGCGAGCATCGAGCGGCCCTCTGGGCCTGGACGTCGATGGCATTTTTTTCTTTTTAGGGTTAACAAAAGCTCGCCACATGTTTTAGGAATTCGGAACAGAAATCTCAAGAGCTTTTCTGAGTTTTGCAGACAACTTAAGACGTTGTTGTTGAACTTCTTTATAAGAAATATATGAAAGGAAGCTTAAATATTTGTACTATAGTTTATTTACTGACATCAATTTCTAGAATACTCGAAAAGGTATTTTACGCAGAAGGGGAATAACACTTAGATAGAAGCAGTTCACTTAGTGTATCATAGTCTGGGTTGGAGAAGGATCGAGCAATTGAGAATGCCATTTATTGATTTCCTCGCGAGTATTTCAATCCTACAATGACAAAACATTGACAGTTAGTATTTTTTCTACGTTTTCAAGGTGTTTGATTGTATATATCATAACACTATTTAGTAAAAAGAGTAAGTTTTACGTTACTAAAGATGTTACACATAACTTATTTGAATCATGTTTAAGAAAAGGAATGTAAAATGTGATGCTGAATAATTCAAGCAGTGAAATATGAGGAGAAAATGTTATTTACTGAGAAAAATTCACAAATGGTGTCAGACAACATTCGGTTTTGAGTTCATAGCTATTCCCTATGTTTGTAAATGAATCTACACCTGACATGCATTATGCAGAATTGATACATGTCGTACGTGACACAAGTGTCATAACTAATGCAGTTACAAGGACACAGACAGAAGAAATTGGTGATAACGCTATTCAGTGAACTGATAAATGTTTCTAGCGCACTGACTCTCCCTTGACTTCTGGGAAACAGAGTATATCCATTTCCTGTGTAAAAAATAGAGTAACAGCACAGTTAACATAGCTCAAGGAGAGAAGTCAGAGAATGATTCGGAATATTAAACATTTGTAGGTGCAGATACAGACGAAATTATGAATTGGAGAAAATATCTTATTAAGTAGTGATAAAATGAATATTTTTTAAAAATGGCTCTAAGCACTATGGGACTTAACTTCTGAGGTCATCAGTCCCCTAGAACTTAGAACTACTTAAACCTAACTAACCTAAGGACATCACACACATCCATGCCCGAGGCAGGATTCGAACTTGCGACCGTAGAATTTTTAAAATCTACAGAAGAAAAACCTTAACACAGGTGCATGTGAAGTGTTGTTCGATGGAGGTGGTGGAGTGGTCAAGTCACAGAAACGAGGTCAGACCGTCATCCGCCTATATTGAGTAAGATTGGAGAAGGTATTGCAAATCTCGCGGGGCTATGTCAGGAACGTAACAACAACACGAACCACGGTCATACAACATTCTTTTACAACTAAGCTATAACACTAAGTTAATTGACGTTGGTGTCGATAGAACGTTACAGTTTGGCCTATGAGTATCTAAGTATGCTACCTGCGAAAAAAGTAAAGCACCCGGAAGACATGGTAGGATCTCATTGTAAAACTAGGTACACGTACACACCATCAGCGGGTATGTAAATAATAATACATCTAGAGGTACATCATTACTCTGCAGCTCAGAGTTTTGTGACTGGTGGAGGATTAATCGAACCACCTTCGAGCTGCTTCTCTACTAACAGCTCGCTGGAGAAAACGAACACTTGAATCTTTCCGTGCGCGCTCTGATTACTTTTATTTTATTATTATGATAACTTCTCGCTATGTGGGTCAACACTAATGTTTTCACATTCGGTGGAGAATGTTGTTGACAGAAATTTTATGGGATGATCCTGCCGCAACGAAAAAAGCTTTTGCAATTCTCAGTGACGGGCAGAACGGCAACCAGAGCACATTAGTACTGTTTGTGTTTAGTGTTGTTACCGCGCACGGTAGGATTATAACGGGTGTGAACAGCGTCAGATGTTGAGTGATCGCTGAAGGACACGGAGATGCCACCTACTAGAATAAGACAGTGTTATCAGCACCTGACAGAGTTTGAAAGATGCTTCATTGTCGGTCTCCATTTGATTGGCTGGTCGAATCTTGCGCTAGGCACATTTATGGGTTTTTCTAATGTGACGGTAGTCTAATTTTAGACTGCATGGAACGTGAAGACAGTTAGCGGTCGGATGGATCACGTTTGTCTTTCACAAGGGAGGATCACTCATCGAGCGCCAAGCACAACGTCATCCTCTGCAATTTGCTCCAAAATCTGAGAGCTAGTAACGGATGCCCTGCAACATTCTGTGTCGTACCTCACGATTGGTAGGAGGCTAGCAGCAGCTGGACTAAGGCATTACCGTCAAGTATGTAGGCTGCCGTTGTCACCACTACAAAATCTGCTTTCCCTCATAAAACATGATTGGGACCAACTCGTAAGTCAGCTCCATACAGCGCGAGTATGTAGAACCAGTTATCACGGTTATTGGCCAGCTTGCCTCTGGAGAGGTTAAATGGCTTTATGAAACTCTTGCAAATGGAATAAGAGCATGCATCCAGGTCAAAGCGGGTATAAATTCATACTAATACCTTGGCTCATACTGACAAGTTCTTCGTAAGTCAGATTCGATTTTGTAATCATTAAAATAACGTAAGTACCCTATCAGCCCGTGAAGTTTCATTTCGTTTCGTAGTCCCCTTCTAGTCGCTTCACTATTTTTATCAGGCAGTGTACCTGAACGCTTGACTCATTGCACAGGATAATTAGTTAGAGAATTTGAACTTTTATCACGGAAAACGTTGACATTAAAAACTGTCTGAACAACAGGTACATGCACAGAACTCAAATCAGAGGTATTATCTGATACAACTTCACTGAAATGGGTCTCCAACTGCATTGCTTCTTGCACTGCTTCCTGCTCATGTGCTGATCGTTCCTGAACTGTGGAGAAATTATCATTCTCCATTTTTATTGGCAATGTAAAACAGGAGGAGACCTCTTCTAGGATGTAACTGAAAAATCAAGCAACATGGATAGTTGGTCATCGTCGGCGGTTTTCATTCGCTGATATGTGCGAACATAAAATTCGAAAACCGAATAATAGTACAAGATATCTCCCAAATTCCTGATGAGTCTACAGTACATTCGAAACTTATACATTTTTCTTCAATATTTCCGGAGGCAAAAGGATGTTTCAAGGTGTGTATTTTAACAGTTACTATTCTGACACTGTATGAATTACGACATTTAGTAAACTATTAAGTACATCACTGTTGAGAATGTAAAGGGTGTCCAGCGAAGGAGTCCCTGATTTTAAAATTAAATACCTCGAAACGTAAAATTGATAGACGAGTGAAACAAAAGGTATGTTTATTGTGAAAGTTGTAAGAATTTGTACAGAAGCTACGATTTAGTTCGAAAATCTGCTAACAGATGGCGATTTACGCTGTGCAGCTCATACAGCATACGTATGCATAATTAAAAATGTCCAATGTGTGTGAAATCTTATGGGACATAACTGCTAAGGTCATCAGTCCCTAAGCTTACACGCTACTTAACCTAAATTATCTTAAGGACAAACGCACACAACCATGCCCGAGGAAGGACCCGAACCTCCGCCGGGATCAGCCGCACAGTCCACGACTGCAGCGCCCGAGACCGCTCGGCTAATCGCGTGCGGTATGCGTAATTAAACTCTTCCTCTTCAAGCAGTCTTTGCAGTCACATTACAGTATTTTGGGAATGTTCATCAATCGCAGTGCGGAGGTGGTAGAAAAGATCAATGAAATTTTTCCATCAAATTCTGGAGTCAATTAATGCAAACGGTTTCACATGTCACACAGATCGCCGATTCAAAACGGTCCAGGGTGATAGGATGGTTCCGGTGGAGAGTGTCCTCCAATGTGCCCCACAAAAAGTAGTCACAAGGAGTCAAATCGGAGGAATATGGAGCCCAGTCCATCCGTGCGCCAGTAAACCTTCAATAATCTAACGCAATGACTCTATTCCAGAATTATTCAGCAAGAAAGAAAACACCGGTCTGGTGAGGTGTGGTCTCGCTTCGTCTTGCACGAAACACCTCGGTACCTCGTCGCCAGCTGTGTGGCGACAGTCTGATCCAAAACTGCAATGTAACGTCCACCAGTGACTGTTCCTTGCATGAGAAAAGGGTCATTAATGCCACTGCTGCACACCGTAGTCCTAACAATATTTTTGGGAGTATATAGTGGTTTCGCTTCACATAAACGGGGATATTTGGAACTACAAAATAATTTTGTTTATTCACGATTCCTTTCAGGTAATGATGTGCTTCACCTTAGAACCACATGCAGCCAACACTGAATTGTTTATTAAAATGTTCAAATGTGTGTGAAATCTTATGGGACTTAACTGCTAAGGTCATCAGTCCCTAAGCTTACACACTACTTAACCTAAATTATCCTAAGGACAAACACACACACCCATGCCCGAGGGAGGACTCGAACCTCCGCCGGGACCAGCCGCGCAGTCCATGACTGCAGCGTCCGAGACCGCTCGGCTAATCCCGCGCAGCAATTGTTTGTTATCAATCACTGTAAGAATCAACTTCGCGAAGTCGACCCACGGTCACGGGGCTCGTAGAAACATGTAACATCTTTCTCAGTATTTTCTACGTGCTGGAACGCTTCAAACCAGTCTCTGTTGAAAATCTTCTGGCGGATTTACCTCGATTTTGTTAAATAGTTACAGAAATAGTTGTGACTTTTCAGGAGTAGCTACTGTTAGCCTGATGCCAACATTCCCCTCTATATCATCATCCACGCTGCCTGTCCGTTGGAATATGGCGAATATATTGCGAATGCTTTTCACATCGGGTCGTTCTGGAACATTAAATCTTGTTTGAGAAAATCTCTCTGTTGACGTAAGACTGTGTTCTAACCTGTGCTTCCAAGCAACATAAAAAAATATGTTTCTCAATGAAGTGCATCATTTCAGCCTCTTCCTTCGGTATGCTGACCTCTCTCCTTTCACGTATCAACAGCGAAATTGATACTCTGAGTTGCGTCGTACTATTTGCAGGCCGTACGTATTGCGATCACATAGCCAGCTGTTAGCGACGTTTTTCAAACTGTTTTCAAACTTCTGTATAACTTCTGGACAAAATTCTTATAGCGTCCACATTAAACACAAAAGCTGTGTCACTGGTATATCGATCTTAGTTTCCGATATATGTAATTTTGATATCAGGGAATCCTTCGATGGACACATTGAGGGTCGAACGAGTAGAACGCGTAAGTGCCATAACCTGGTTTCCCAGATACTTCATTTGATGGAAGAGAGCTCAAAATAAGCGAAAATGTGTCTCAGCTTTTCCGTACACTCTCAACCGTCTTTGAGAAAACGACGGCCAAATGTTTCGAGATACTTTGAGTCTTTTAACGAGAGAGTAGTTAAGGCGAAGTGGTAGCACAGTGGCTGGCATCATTTCTTCGCACGTTTGGTCCCCGTGTTCTAAATCGGATTATTATTATTTTTACTTTTCTTTTCCTGTATCTACCCATGTCCGTAGATTACTATACAGATGTTTACCAATACATCATGAAATAACGTCGTTGTTATCTGTCTACTAATTGTATGTCTGGTGAATGAATAAAAAAAACAAAAATAAATGAGTAAGAACATTATTTGAAACTTTTTTCGGTGAAATTTCTGTACTGTATTTTGATTTTGATTTACAGTCAGTTGCAAACGCCAGTTTTCGGTAAAATGATCAGTTACAAGAGGTTTGCTACGATATTACAGCCAACGCGTGAAATCTTCAGCAATGTTAACAACGTTTTTTTTCTCGGGTGAAATTCATATGAAGAAATATCACCGTGGCAAACTTCCCTTCGCACGACGCTCGTGGTGTTCGAAATTTCGATGTTCTGAATGCTTCTACGTTCGGTATCGTCCAAGTGATTGCATCGAATCTTCCTGAGGAATAAAAAAAATGGCTCTGAGCACTATGGGACTTAACATCTGTGGTCATCAGTCCCCAAAACTTAGAACTACTTAAACCTAACTAAGCTAAGGACATCACACACATCCATGCCCGAGGCAGGATTCAAACCTGTGACCGTAGCGGTCACGCAGTTCCAGACTGTAGCGCCTAGAACCTCACGGCCACACTGGCCGGCTCCTGAGGAATAAACGTGACAGTAAAATATAACAATTAACGTAAGATTGTAATATAAGAATACGATAATTTAAGAAGATTGGGACTCCTGTAAATACCAAAGTCACAAATCTTACAGTGAAGCGCCAAAGAAACTGGTATAGGCACGCATATTCAAATACAGAGATATTTAAACGGGCAGAATGCGGCAATGCAGTCGGCAACGCCTATGTAAGACAAGAGGTTTGAGGTGCTGTTGTTAGATCGGTTACTGCTGCTACAATGGCAGATTATCAAGATTTATGTGAGTTTGAAAATCTTGTTACAGGAGGGGCAAGAGCGATGGGACACAGCATCTCCGAGGAAGCGATGAAGTGGGAATTTTCCCGTACGACAATTTCACGAGTGTTTCGTGAATATCAGTAATGAGATAAAACATCAAATCTCCGACAACGCTGCGGTCGGCGAAAGATCCGGCAAGAACGGAACCAACGACGACTAAACAGAATCGTTCAACGTGACAGAAGTGCAACCCTTCCGCAAATTGCTCAGATTTCAATGCTGGTCCATCAACAAGTGTCAGCGTGCGTAACATTCAACGAAACATCATCGTTATGGCCTTTCGGCGCCGAAGGCCCACTCGTGTACCCTTTATGACCACACGACACAAAGCTTTACGCCTCGCGTGTGCCCGTCAACACCGACATTGGATTGTTGATCACTGGAAACATTTTGCCCGGTCGGACGAGTCAGGTTTCAAATTGTATCGAGCGGATGGACGTATACGGGTACGGGTATAGAGACAACCTCATGAATCCATGGACGCTGCATGTCAGCAGGGGACTGTTCAAGCTGTTGGAGGCTCTGTAATGGTGTGGGGCGTGCGCCGTTGTAGTGATATGGGACCACTGATACGTCTAGATACGATCCTGACAGGTGACATGTACGTTAACAACCTGTCTGATCACTTGCATCCATTCATGTCCATTGTGCATTACGACGGACTTGGGCAATTTAAGAAAGACTATGCGAAACAACACACGTCCGTTTTTGCTACGGAGTGGCTCCAGGAACACTCTTCTGAGTTTAAACACTTCCGGTAGCCAGCAAACTTCCCAGATATGAACATTATTAAACATATCTGGGATGCCTTGCAACGTGCTGTTCAGAAGAGATCTCCACCTCCTCGTACTCTTACGGACTAATTGACAGCCCTGCAGGATTCATAGTTTCATTTCCCTGCAGCACTACTCCAGGTATTAGTCGACTACACGCCACGTCATGTTACGGCAGTTCTACTTGCTCACTGGTGCCCTACACGATATTAGGCAGTGTTATGGCGCGCGCCGCTGTCCTGTGATCTTGTTTAGAGCGCGCGCTATAATCGATTATACTTCGCTGTTCTGGTGCGGGTGGCGCTCCGGTGGTGATTTGCCATTACGTCGCTGGCGTGTGTTTGCGGCGGCCGGCGGAAAGCGAGAGGGTAGTCGGTTGCCGGTTATTGCACGGAACGGGAAGTTCGCTCTGCCTGACCTGCTGGTGACTAGCGCTAAGGTGGTTGTGCCTCGCAATGTGAGCAGAGTGGTCTGGGGCGGAGGCGACTCGCCACTGTGCTGGCAATGCGGTGGTGATTAATTGGAGTCAGCGTACTTGTTGTGCCTACCTGTCTGATGTGGAGGTCCGGTGGGGTCTTGTGATAGTCTGGCCCGGAAACAACTAGTTGCTGAATTTTGGAGTCGTCTGCCAGGTTAGGGTGTGGACTCGGATGAATCGTCAGATTTTCCGCTGGAAGCTCCAGCAGCGATTTCTGAACTTCATTCTGATGTGGGACGGCGTTGTTGGAAGTTTTTGCTGTGTGTGAGTGTGTGTGTGTGGCACGTTACGATATTTGTTGGTACTAATTTATTTGCTCAACTGGAGTATCCTTTGGCTACCCGCTGAGTGTTCAAAAATGGGTGTGAAATCTTATGGGACTTAACTGCTAAGGTCATCAGTCCCTAAGCTTACACACTACCTAACCTAAATTATCCTAAGGACAAACACACACACCCATGCCCGAGGGAGGACTCGAACCTCCGCCGGGACCAGCCGCACAGTCCATGACTGCAGCGCCTAGGCGCAAATTAAGACGCGTATAGCACGTGTGACGTGACAAGACACTACAGCGCGAAATGCACGTGCCCCACGAATCGCGCGGGTGCAGCGCATATTGCGACGCGTACACCATAATTCGCACGCGCCGACTGGCGATGCTCTGTGCTGACAGAGCCGAAGCACGCGCAACCTGTTATCTTCCTCAAACGATTTACAGGAACTATTCACTGAAAATATTTGATTTTTGCCTTACTAGCAACGTTATATGTCAGCTTCGTGGCGAAGAGCCCATCATCTCGCAAATGACCATTCTTATTGTGATGTACACATTTTAGTAAGACACTACGCAAAACTCAAAAAGTTTGCAACGAAAATTAGGGGTCGCTATGATTTTGCGTTTGGTGCGTATTACAGCATATATTTCTGCGTATGAAATTTAGCTAACATGTTGAATTTTGTTTAGACTTAGGAGGAGGTCTCTATCTGCCTCCGATCTCGAGAAAATGGATCCCATGTAGCGCGCTCACTTCCGATCTCACGCCCGCGAGAATGAAATACTCGCAACGTCTCTCATATCTCCTAAACCGCTCGAGGCATCGAAACGAAAGTTCGGCGAATGATAGCACACAAGGAGGATAGTGTTTTGCCATTTCTTAAACACACGGAACTTTCTTACCTATGGCGATATATCAGTACTTATACTTCCCTTTCTATTTATTTCACTACAGTGACTGTAAGTTTTTAAGAGTTATCGACAGCCAGCGAAACGAGAGCTTCGTAGTATGAAAATAAACATGAAATTTTTTTTATGTTACTGAAAACCGACACTATGAGGTTTTTCATAAGCTATTGAGCTCTGTGATTGCCAATTAATTGTTTAATGAGGCACTCCGTTTCGGAATTCTGTCGCAATAGCTGCTGTGAGATGTGTTTGGCAAATTACAATGTGACAAAGGAAGGACAATTAAACCACTCACCTAGAGAAATGTGGCCGTTACCTCACAAACGGTGATACTTCTTCGAATGAGAAAAGGTTAACAACTCACACAAAAATAGATTGCCAATTCTGTTGGAATTTTGGTAGAATCCCCGCAACCCATCGTATTTTTAACACTGAGCGACTGGAATGGAAACTTACCAAAGGATTTTATCCATTGTCTTGATCTTGGTTCAAATGGCTCTGAGCACTATGGGACTTAACTTCTGAGGTCATCAGTCCCCTTGAACTTAGAACAAATTAAACCTAACAAACCTAGAGGATATCACACACATCCATGCCCGAGGCAGGATTCGAATCTGCGACCGCAGTCTCTTGAACTGAGCAGTATTAAAATAATGACGTGCGTTCCTTCAGGTAGAATGATAGGCACATGCCAGATACTGGTTACTCACCTACGGCTTGCCAAACTGACAATGTGTGATAGCGAATAAAATAGTTGTTATTGAGAAAAATAAACAATTGATCTGTCGCACAACACAATGGTCAGTGTATCGTCAGCAGCGGAGGATAATGCGCGCAACAGGAATGCACAAGCTAGCCATGTGTGCCCTGTGAGTTGGAGTTCGAAAAACATTGTCATGAAAGTAGATCTGCCTTTGTCAGCAGTACTTTTCAACAGATTAAATATATCTAATCATAACACCCTTTTTTGATATTCCTACTTTCGTAATAATATCGATCATTTCCTTCATTTGTGTAGCCTGTTGTTTAATTAGTTTGTTAATGCTGATAATGTGCATGCAACAATTGAAATGCTTTTTCTCATCACGGGGAACCAATTAAAACATTGTTATTTGTGACTGCTTTTCGACTGTTTCTAGCTTTCAGTGGAAATGTGATGTTCACATGCATGTAGTACAGTGTGTCGTATTACATTATAACATCCATATCAGAGTAATCACAGTGAGACTTCTATACGTCAGAACTTAGACGCTTTTTACCAGGAGCACAAAGGGATCACACCTGTGGAGATTATGCCTTTCTAAATTTTTGTAACAGATCGTACAGATACGCCAGCATACTAGGCAGCGAGAATATCACCTTGCTTTACTATCCTGCCTCAATTCTTAATCACAAGATTTTATAATATTCCTTGCTTCCTTATTCACTACCCTCTGCCCTTTCTTGCGATCTGAAAACATCACGGAGGCATATGATACAATTCCAGCGGCCAATGGCTCATCAGTTACTGAAGTATGCATTTTTCTTGTCAGACGAAAAACAAAACAAAACTATACAGATATAAATAACAGAAAAGTATAATGTACTAACGAAGAATGCCGGAGCGTTTAAATGGCGAAAAACTAAACACTATCCAAAGGCAATAAAATTTAGTACACAGTAAGGCAAAATTTATCGCTTGGGCAATACTACCACTGCTCATATGCATCGTTCCGATTTGGGCATATGGCGGGGCTACTTTTCCGCTCCTCTCCTCAAATTTCCCACGGTGCAAGCGAGGCACACGTGACGCGCAACGCGAGAAACTGTGCCTCAACCACAACGCCGCGCGACCTGGCGCAGGCGCGCGTCGCGTCCCAGTCGCATCGCGTTGCAGTTTGCGCGGTCCCATTTGAACCCGTGAAGTTACAAAAACGAGCGCTGCGGTGCGTCGCGCCACACGCGCTATACGCGTCTCGATTTGCGCCTAGCCTAATTAAGACCGCTCGACTAATCCCGCGCGGCCCCGCTGAGTGGGTCGTTTCCCACCCGGTGTGCTCAGCGTTACCTTTGGTGGTGTCTGTCTGTTCTTTTTTGAACGAATTCACGTAGGTGGTTCCTGTTACCTCAAAAATGGTTCAAATGGCTCTGAGCACTATGGGACTTAACATCTTAGGTCATCAGCCCCCTAGACTTTGAACTACTTAAACCCAACTAACCTAAGGACATCACACACATCCATGCCCGAGGCAGGATTCGAACCTGCGACCGTAGCGGTCTCGCGGTTCCAGACTGCAGCGCCTAGAACCGCACGGCCACTTCGGCCGGCTCCTGTTACCTGCCCGGAATTGCCTTCATGTATGGTATATTTGGCATTTGATGTGTTAGGTAAAGTCTGCCTAAGAAAGGAGGTTTTGGACGGTATACGCATAGTGAAGTACTGCTGCTTGGTATATGTGGTCTTCTGGCACCTGAACAATTTGGTTTGTATAACAGCATTTAGTCATATATTCTGTATTTTTATCTCTCTGTGTTATTATTAACTTGGAGAAATAGTCGTTAAGGCACTTCTAAGACTGTGGTTTGACTATTCATGTGAGCTTGGCTTTTATTGTCTTGTTTTAAGAAGCGAGAATTGTTTATTAAGATTTGTGTGTGTTGGCTTCCGGCACTTGTTGGCCCAAATGCTTCAATGGCTCTGAGCGCTATGGGACTTCACTTCTCAGGTCATCAATCCCCTAGAACTTGTCCTTACGTTAGTTAAGTTTAAGTAGTTCTAAAGTTCTACGGTACTGATGACCTCAGAAGTTAAGTTCAAAAAATGGTTCAAATGGCTCTGAGCACTATGGGACTCAACATCTTAGGTCATAAGTCCCCTAGAACTTAGAACTACTTAAACCTAACTAACCTAAGGACATCACACACACCCATGCCCGAGGCAGGATTCGAACCTGCGACCGTAGCAGTCCCGCGGTTCCGGACTGCAGCGCCAGAACCGCTAGACCACCGCGGCCGGCGGAAGTTAAGTCCCATAGTGCTCAGAGCCATTTGAACCATATTGTAATGCCAAGTTAACTTACTATTGGATCTTGGTCTGTGGAGTAAAATCTTTTAAGGCGCCATTGTAATTTGTTCTTGCAAAGGAAATTTATCTCATTTTAAGGTGCCAAGTTGCCATTATTATTTTGTTAAGTTTATTACTGCTCTTAATGTGTTACGATTTTGTGGTGCCAAGTGTCAGTATCATTCTTAAAGGTTTTTGTAAATGTCCTTAAGTTTTACTGCCAAGTTAACTTATGATTGGATTTTGTCTCTTGGGTAAACTCTAAAAACACTATTGTAACAGGTTCTTTGATTTTATGGTGGCAAGCCGCCGTTATTGTTTTTAAAGCTCATTCTCTTAACCATTTGTTAAGTTCTGTAAGTAATATGAATTTGTTGTTACTTAAAAGAGTTTAGTATTGGCAATTTAATAAATTGTCTACAGAGTCTGCTGTCTGGATATTATTGGGTGGAAATCCTTGGATAGTTATCCTATAAGAACACACATTCGAGGCAGGTGTACGGGTTTCTTTGTCTCTTCAGTGTACGTAACAGATGTACGACACTTATCGTGAAATCCGGTTGTAATTTGAGATTAATATAAGGCCCTTATGTCCCCTAACGTGATAAGAAACATTCGTGTAGCAACCTTTCAAGGACATGGGTAGATAAATGAAAATAAAATAAATATAAACAACAACAGGTTTATAACATGGGGCGCTAAAGCAAGAGCCCGCGACGCTAGCTAGTGTGCCACCACTTCAGCTGTGTTTAGCTGATATTAAAAGGCATCAAGGTTACGTCGAAAACTTTGAACATTTTCTCAGAAACGGTCTAGTATCTACGGACAAGCTGAAACACGTGTTCGCCAATTTTGACTCCTCTCCCACTGAGCGAAGTTTCTTGGAAATCTAGTTATGCCACTTTCCGTGTTCTGCTTGTAAGTCCCGTTTATTACTTTCCTATAAACTTCCAAGTATTTTGTATATGGCGTCGAATAAATAATACATTTCAGTAATGCAACTGAGCCCTTCTCGCTGCTGTCATAAATAGCTTCGAACAGAGTAGTAACAACATCATCAGCGTGAACTGATTGAGAACCGTTGTAGGTAAACGGCGTTGAGTGCGGCTAAATTTAATGGGATACGTAGTAGGATATCCACATTGCGATACTGTCAAATGCAGTGTCCATCTTTACTTCAAATATCTCAATTTTATTAGTCCGAATTGCATCAGCTAAGCAGTCACAGATTAACATTATAACCGAATTTAGATTTATGTACGTCTCTGTATTGCTATTACACGCTTTCCTGGTAGGCTGAAAGTAGTTTCACGCTGTTTGAGTATTTAAATATCGTATTCACAATAATTAGTGGTTGAATCGTATTGCTCACTCTCGTCATTCCTTGCTTTATGAGGCTTGATAATAAATGACTGGCTGTAGCTTTTAGTAACGAGTTGTCCTCTCGTATGGTGACCAGATGCCTTTATTGAGGTGTGTATCAAAGGGGCGGTACATAGAGTCACTCAGTTTATATACAGCCTTCCGTTTTCATCACATGGATGTGTTGATGAACTTCTTACAGATGCTGCACTAATTGGCGGTATGGGTTAAGTGGAGTACGTCCACTAATTTATGAAGCAGTATGCACTGTGCTTTACTGAGCAGATATGAAACTTACCGTTCCAGCAGCAAATCGCTCCCGTATCACATCTCGATGGTGAGTGATCATTGTTAGTCTGTTACATTTACGAATGAGCACCACAACCCCCCCCCCCCTCCTCATACATATTCTAAGGCGACTAGGATGGCAAATTCTGCTCGATGCTGGAACGAAGAATCAAAAGGATGCGTCGGCTGGGCAAACAGTTTATAATTTTGTGATAGCGAAGGCTTTACCGCGTAGAAATTCAAAGTACGTTTTTCAGGTTTGCAGTGGGATCTTCAAACAAGGCTAGCATAAAACTTCACCATTGACACTAGTCTCCGTCTACAGACACAAAACTGAACTTCTGAGAAGCTAGAGCCGTCACCCCTTCCACATTAAAACAGCTACAATGGTGATGGCAAACGCATCCCGGACGAGTAAGGTGCTGCTTTCACTTAGTTACAGGGGGCGATGTGATGAATCTCTGACGTACGCCAGTAATTCTTAACCTTCAGAGCAGCGGATTATGGCCCAATTTTGATTTTTAATTGGAAATACAAAATCTAAAACCACTGTCTGATTGCCAGGAGAAGAGGTTCCACAAAAGTAAGCATCACTTAACTCAGGGAATATTTGTGTGCTTGAAGCTCATAGTGTGTGGTCTTCTGATGTACCGACCAACGACTAGCTTGTCTGTCTACTCTGTCTTCCACAAAGTATACGGCTATCGACAAAGTGGATGTAGTTGTCGTTTATGGCAAATGTGGACTAAGTACACTGCAAGAAAAAAAGTAGTACAACTAGAAAGACGACGTGGACTTTGACATGAGGACGTCATATGCCACCTGGGGGGTAGTGGATGTACTGATAATGGTTTCAACGTCGTGCTCCAACAGATAGCGTAGTGTTATAGCAGCCAGGGTGCCGTCTGTATCTACCCTTTAATAGGGAATGCTCACAGCCAGTTCAGTGCGGTACCAACGTGTGAAGCAAGCTGACATCCGTGCCAGGGAGACTCACTTGTGCTTTCCTACAGCCAACTGAGCTTGTTTAAAACGGGTGAAATTGTGGCCTTCCGAGTGGCAGGATGGTTCTTTCGGAGAATTGTCATACAATCTGGAAGGGCTGCATTGGTTGTGCAACGATGCTGGTAGTAGTGGTAACGTGGACGTTGTCACACCTCTAGACGAGGTTCTGGACGTCCACGCAGCAAAGGCGCCCGCCAGGATCTTCGTACTGTCAGGGCAGCAGTGGCAGATCGTACAGCTGCCACAGCATAGATAAGAGGGCTTTAGGGCCCATACGTGTCAGCACCAGCTGTTGCGAACTGGATATTAGCAGTGGGACTACTGGCACGCACACCTCTAGCCCATCTTCCACTCACGCCACAGCATTGCCGTGCACGGCTCGGCTGGTGCCGTCAGGGGTCACTTGGAAGACAAAATGGTACGGCGTGGTCTTCAGCGATGAAAATAGTTTCTCTCCGCACGCAGGTGATGGTCGTTTGAGCGTACGACGTAGACTTGTTGAGTGTGTTTTGTAAAGTGCATTCATCCAAGACGTACTGCCCCCACGCCAGCCCTCACGGTCTGAGTTGCGATAGGCTACACCTCTCTTTCACCTTTGGTGTTCATGGAGGAGACGCTAAAAAGCGTTCGGTACGAGCTGAATTTTGTTAGACACGTTCTTTTGCCGTTCTTGCAACAGGAAGGTGATGGTTTGTTCCAACAGGATAACGCTTGCCCACACACTGCGCGTGAAACTCAACGTGCTCTGCAAGACGAGCAGCGACTTCCCTGGCCAGCACGACCTCCGGAGCTGTCTCCAATCGAGCACGTGTGAGATATGATGCGACGAGAAGTGACTCGTACAACTTGCCAACGACCTACTCTAACAAAAATATGTGATCAGGTCGAGTAGGTGTGGCATAACATATCTCAGGACAGTAATCCCCATCTGTAAGATTGACTGTATGGCTGAGTCAGCGCCTGCATTGAAGCCCATGGAGACTACACCACGTACTTATAGGGGTGGTTGAGCATGCATCGATACCTGATATCTCAGAACCGCTTGTGCCATTGATCTGTAACTGTAATCATTTCATGTACACCACATGCATTGTTGCAACAATAAATCTTGAGTGAACTGGAAACCTCTAACAGGGTGTACCAATTTTTTCCGGCAGTGTATTAGAGCAGCGTTGTGGATGCATGCTGAAAGTTGTCCTTATCGTAACTACTCCTCACAACGCGTTTCTTCAAATATTATAAAGAATATTCAAGAAACTGAAATGTGAAATTATGATACAACAGTTAAAGAGAACAGCAACTACTGAGAGAAATGCAACATTGTAGCAGAGGTAATACACAATCCATATCTCACTACGACGCAGCTTAAATGTGGCACTAAAGAAGTATTCTGCTAATTCTATATTGCAAAGCGTATCATTCTCCCACTTTTTTTCCATTTTCGAAAAATGCGTTGTTGGTGAGTTTAAAATCAATGTTGGTTGCGAGAAGTGACTTCGGTCTGTCTACGTGTGGTGCGGACTTACCGAGAACCGTCTCACTGGTTCCCAGTTTCTTGATGGCACTTAAATACTTACAAGCAAATCTAAATTGTATTATTTGTAGACTTCGAGAAAGCTTTTGATAATGTTGACTGGAATACTCGCTTTGAAATCCTGAAGGTATCAGGGGTAAAGTATCTCGAACGAAAGGCTGTTTACAATTTGTACATAAAAGAGACGGCAGTTGTAAGAGTCGAGGGGCATAGAAAGAAAGCAGTGGTTGAGAACAGAGTGATGGAGCGTTGTAGGATACCCCGACGTTGTTCAATCTCTACATTAAGCAAGAAGTAATGGTAACCAAAGAAACACTTGAAGTAGAAATTACATTTCAGGGAAAAGAAATAAATTTGACGCTTGTCGATGACATCGTAATTCTGCCAGATACAGCAAAGGACTTGGAATAGGAGATGAACGGAGTGGAAAGCGTCTTGAAAGGTGGGTGTCAGACGAACATCTACAAAATCGAAACAAGGATAATGGAATGTATTCGAATTAAATCAGGTGATGCTTAGGAAATTAGATTAGGAAACGAGGCACTAAAACTGGTAGATGAGTTTTGATATTTGGACCGTAAAATAACTGATGATGGATGGAATAGAGAGCGTATGAAAACTGACTGGCAATGGCAACAAAAGCGTTTCTGAAGGTAAGAAATTTGTTAACATCGAATATAGGTTCAACTGTTAGGAAGTCTTTGTCTGGAGTGTAGCCATGTATGGAAGTGAAACATGGACAATAGAACGTGCATGATCTTTATTGTTGATTCTCTATCAGCCACAGCTGCTCGTAGTTCCGCATGACACTGAGCGGAATTTCTATCAGCGATAAATGAAATTTTCGCTCATTTTCGCCGTTACACTCTGCTTTCATCCATCTTGTAGCACTGCCAGTCTCACACTAAATGTTTCAGGCACTGGTACAGAGCCATCCTCACATACGGTCACACCCTGTCGGTTGATATCAGTAATGTTTGCCATGGTTTTCGAATGTATTTTCTGCAATTACTGTGATGCCACACGTCCACACGATATAGCATAGGTGCCACGACCATCGCGTTATTGGTGAACGTCAGAAAATTCGCCACAATGTCTACCATTGCTTAGAGAAATCCAAACCTCGACACGTTTAAAATTTGTGCTACAGACCAGCGCAGTGACAAACAATCAACCACAGCAGCGCGTTGGGGTCCTTAGGACTTCGTCACAAAAAGCATAAACTATATCTGACGCTGACAGAATGCTGGAAGGAGCTGAAAACATGAATTTTGTGTTCAAGCGGAATTGTTCTTGCGATAAGCAGAATCATTACGCTTTGGTTTTACAACATTGCTGGAGGTTCAAGAAGATAAAAGTAAACCAGTTGCTTTACTTCCTTATCTGGGTGCATGACCACCAAAAATAGGGAGAAAATTACAAGATTTAAAATAAGAACTTTTTATAACCGACTACCAAGAAAAGAACACCCCTCAGTTCTGCTAAAGATGATTTACGTATGAGGACTCCCGATATGTACAAAATTACGTGTTCCTGTGGGAAAGCTTACATCGCACAGACAACTCGTACGGTCCAGGATGGATGAGTGACCGATCATCATTATGCAAGGCAACTGCAGGTATCCACAGTTGTCGAGGAATGTATAACCGGGGGGCACGACACACAGGTGATTGCTGGCACGTATCACTTTGGGACAGTGGCTTTAAGAAGGCAACAGAGGTAAGAAATGGTTCAAATGGCTCTGAGCACTATGGGACTTAACATCTATGGTCATCAGTCCCCTATAACTTCGAACTACCTAAACCTAACTAACCTAAGGACATCACACAACACCCAGTCATCACGAGGCAGAGAAAATCCCTGTCCCCGCCGGGAATCGAACCTGGAAACCCGGGCGTGGGAAGCGAGAACGCTACCGCACGACCACGAGCTGCGGACCAACAGAGGTACGATTAGTAGCTAAACTCAGTAACAGAGACGACGGATTTTCCTCCAAGCAAGACACGGAAACTCGTTTTAAGGCGTAACAAGGGGAAGGCGTAAGATACGAACAGATTTGGCTTGTGTACACACTAAACTGAAAGACTCTAAGATATTTTGGCCTTATACCCACTCGTTTTTGAGAAAACAAAACCTAAATTTAATGACACGTAACAGATTCGTAGCTGAATGTACAGACAGATAACTTAAAACTGAGAATTTTTCATCATCATAGATAGGGTCCACAAATGCCAAGTTTCCTAGAACTCGAGGAAATGAACTTTCACGACTGCCATTTATACATCTTTAAAGTAAACGCTGGTCAACGTGTAGCGACCAAGGCGTCCGTCTGAGGAGCGGAGAAGGCGTGTTCGATTCCCAGTTTTCGAAAATAACGATCGGATATTGAACCAAAATATTGAAGTCGTTCATTATAGGCTGTAAACAAGCGACCCGCCAAAAGTGAGCCGAATCGATTGGACGTGCCTGAGGTCTTGCCCTATCAAGGCGCCCGTTACGCGATCGGCAACGTATTTTCGCGGTAAAGATCTCTTTTGCTACATATTGCTCCTTCCAGCATTCACCAGCGGTGGCCTGGCACGTCCTTTCTGGTAAGGGGCAGCACTGGCGCCTTGTAGCCTCCGCGCCATGGGCTTTCTGCCGACTACACAGGATGTCCCAGGAGGAATGGTCAGTATTCAGGGCTATGACAGCAACAATCATTCAAAGCAAAAAACACTAGTACATACGGGCTCTAAAATGCATACTTCAGCACGAGTTAAATAGAAGAGATGCGTTTCACAGCAGCGAAGACGAAGAAGTGCTCATAGCTTTTAAGATATGCAGTTCAGAACCCGTGTTCACAGGACTCTTTTTGTTATTTTTGTCCACACTATCACTTTTCAAAATATGGAAAGCAAAGAGCTTGCTGCAAGAAATGTGTTTTATAGCATCGAAGATGAAGTGCTCAGAGCTCTTACGTTATGTATTTTGGAGCCCATTTTTACGAGATCGTTCCTGTCATATCCAGTAATACTGACAATTCTTCGTAGGATACCCCGTGTAGGGGCGATGGCTCTGAATTCTCGGCATAGCCGCTAGCCGAGGGGGGACGGACAATGCCGGTCGTTGTGGCCGAGTGGTTCTAGGCGCTTCAGTCTGGAAGGTCGCAGGTTCGAATACTGCCTCAGGCATGGATGTGTGTGATGTCCTTAGGTTAGTTAGGTTTAAGTAATTCTAAGTTCTAGGGGAGTGATGACCTCAGGTGTTAAGTCCCATAGTGCTGAGAGCCATCTGAATCATTCGGACAGACAACGAACAACAACCAAAGACTACTGCAGATCGAGTACTGTCATATGTCATCTGTATGACAATCGCCTACTTGTATCACGTCGTCGAGCTAACCACTGGCCCCACTAGTCTATTAAAGGCGTCATTTTACATTTCTCTTCCAGGCTGAAAACCGGGCTGACTACAATTCCCTCTTCAGTAATTTGAAACGAGAAGGCAGGAATTTTATACATACCCTAACGGGTAGAAGTTACCAACTTAAGCTGTCATTCGCGATATCCGACCTGACGCGCTGACTGGCCAGAAAATTCACGGTTGATTCAGTGAAGCAAACGACAAACCTTCCAGACCTGACGAACCGGAACAGGGAACAACTGTACAGCCCATGTTCCTAATCAAGTTAACTATTAACGATAAAAAAATTGTTGACGCTCTAACTAACAAATCAGTTCCTCCTCAAGCTTAAGGCAAAAAATAATGCAAGACCTCAAGGTCGCATTCAACGTCATCGCTGTCGGAGATTTTATCATGTAGTCCAGCAGTACTACGGAAAACCAACTTCCGTCAGGTGCGCTGGAACACATCTGATTCGCAAGGGCTCAAAGCTGAGGATCACCCCAGCTAAAGGCGTACACTTTGAAGAAGCACATCCGGCAAATGCCATAAGTGCCAATATTTCACCACAATACAGCAAAATCGACGACAGACCTGTACTGACGCTCGCCGTAGTAATACTCCTCCTACAGCGAAACACCGAATTTGGTAATACCTCCAGCCCTCAACAGGTTCCTGCTCCACCGAACTCTCAAAAATCAGCAACGGCAACAGCAACAGGAATGGCAAGGTCGCAGCGGATCTATGCTCAAGAAGCTTCACCACACTGATCCCGCAAGACCAAAGAAGACGCTGTTCCCTAGCCCTCCAACTCTCACAATGGCATACCCGGATTTCTGACACTGATCTGATATCTCTTTAAGGAATTTAGCGTACCAAAACTGATTATCGTTGTCAAACAATCTATCGTAATATTACGCACTACAACTAACATATGTATAAAATTATTTATCGTAGGTGAGGTTTCCATGTTGTTTATTAGCAACGGCTCAGTTTAGGTTATGATCACTGCACGTTCTATACTGGAATGCCGTTGACACTTTCAACAACAAACGACCTCGACCGTGATGATACTGACGTATTTTGCGTTTCTGGGAAGCAACTGACCAACGCTGACTGGCTGACCACTCTTTACTATGCCGTACAGCGGATCAACCACGTTGCATGCCCTAGTGAGTTGAGAGGTGCCCGTTTTGCAACATTGCACCTCCCTCAACCAGCCACGTCACAGTCCACATAACAGCGGTCTATAAACCCACCCTCTCCCGCCCCCATAGCTCTACAGAAACTTGGAAATTTCAAGCGATCCCTGGGATGGGCGCGGTGTGATGGGAGCCCGCGACCTAATTTCGACACACGAGGCATGCTGCCATGATACTGTAAATTGTAACGGTACGATACTAAATCGGTCAACGCGCTACTATTAGTATTGCGACATCCCAGAAACAGGCTCAAATTCCTAAAATTTAACAGCGTAAACCAGGTATTCTGGCTATTAATTTTGTGAGAAACTTGTACTTGCATATTGCAGATTCTGTGCACCATGAGCTAAGCTACAATGATAATCCGATTGTCCTCGATACCAGTAATGTTGAAGACGACGTCGGGAGGATGGCAAAATGGCCATACGAATCGGTAGAATAATAATCATTTGGTAGGGACATACGTGGAGATCTTCCACAGTTGGAAAAGGAAAGATAAGTGGGCTCCGTTGTCGAGTATTTTACGGGACCATCCCGCCATTTACCTTATATGATTGAGAAAAACCAACGAAAAAGTGAAGTGGATTGGTCGGACAGAGCAAACCCCATCCTCCCGAACATTAAGTAGGTGTCTTCACAACCACATTGCCTCATTCAGTTGGTCCCTGTTGCACAATATTCATTGATTTACACACTATTTCCTCCAGGTGACTTGTAACACAGCGTGAAAACATAAAAAAGATTGACCCAGAAGAAAAGAAAGAAACGAAATTAAACTTCACGGGTGAAGGAGTATGTGATGTTGTTTCTGTGAATACAACGTCGAGTCTACTTATCAATATGAGATTGCACCCTCTCTGGCCGGAATGCGTGCACTGGTTCCACTGGGAAGAGTTTCATCAAGCCGTTGTAACCTCTCCTGAGGCAAGCTGCTCCACAACATTTGTAAATGTTCCTTCATACCCTCCATACTGGCACTGGAACGGACTGACGTCTGGGCTGTTCCCACACATGTTCTATAGGGTACTGATCTGGCCACAGAAGTGCCTCAGCATAACGCACACAGTTCATAGTGATAGGTGCCATGTGTGGAGGACCATTTTCCTGTTGCAAAATGGCACCACGATACTGCTACATGAGAGGTAACCCATAAGGAGGCAGAATGTGGGTGAAGCACCACTGCACCGGTCACAGAACCTTCAACCACTACCAGTCATGACGAAGTCATACTCGATGGATCCCCACACCATGACACTAATAGTAACACCACTATGCCTCTCCAAAACATTGGAAGACTGGACTTCTCGCCATGTCGCCTACACACTCGTCCACGATGGTCATCCAGAGCAGTGCCGAGCCACGATTCATCGCTGATCAGACTGTAATGCCATTCATTAGGAGTCCATGCTTTCCGGTAACGGCAAAGTTCCAAACGGAGCCGTTTGTGTTCTAGCGTTAAGGGCAGCCTACGCAAGGAGCGGTATTCCCTGTTCCGACTGTCACTAGACTGGTGTCGTCCGAAGAGTGAGGTCCCCTAGCAACGCTGGTACCTCACGACGGAGCCACAAGCTAATGACAGTTGGTGCCATACGCAGCCACGAATGGGAAACGTCTACGAAGACACGCTCTCCAGGGGTTCGGTACGCTGCAGCTGCTGAAAGTATACTTTCATCAGAGCGCTGCCTCGTTCCCCTCACCCTTTGGTACCCCATTCTGATAGCCGACTCTGACAGCAGCATCATCATAATTCAGATCCAGGAGCAAGCTTTCTACATTGGTCAGAACAGAGCACCAAATATCATAGTTAAATTAAAAGTAATATTTGATTGTCATCCAGTGCAAGAACTAAACTGTTACCATTGCCTTATCCGATAGGACCAAGTGTATATCGCCGCTCATATGAACATGGATGTTTATCAGAGTTAAGTATCATGTATCGTTACAGGTGTTTACTAAAGGTAAGTACACTACTGGCCATTAAAATTGCTACATCAAGAAGAAATACAGATGATAAACGGGTATTCATTGGACAAATATATTATACTAGAACTGACATGTGATTACATTTTCAAGCAATTTGGGTGCATAGATCCTGAGAAATCAGTACCCAGAAGAACCAACTCTGGCCGTAATAACGGCCTTGATAGGCCTGGGCATTGAGTCAAACAGAGCTTGGATGCCGTGTACAGGTACAGCTGCCCATGCAGCTTCAACACGATACCACAGTTCATCAAGAGTAGTGACTGGCGCATTGTGACGAGCCAGATGCTCGGCCACCATTCACCAGACGTTTTCAATTGGTGAGAGATCTGCAGAATGTGCTGGCCAGGGCAGCAGTCGAACATTATCTGTATCCAGAAAGGCCCGTACAAGACCTGCAACATGCGATCGTGCATTATCGTGCTGAAATGTAGTGCTTCGTAGGTATCGAATGAAGGGTAGAGCCACGGCTCATAACACATCTGAAATGTAACGTCCACTGTTCAAAGTGCCGTCAATGCGAACAAGAGGTGACCGCGACGTGTAACCATTGGCAACCCATACCATCACGCCGGGTGATACGCCAGTATGGCGATGACGAATACACGCTTCCAATGTGCGTTCACCGCGATGTCGCCAAACACTGATGCGACCATCATGATGCTGTAAACAGAACCGGGATTCATCCGCAAAAATAACGTTTTGCCGTTCGCGCACCCAGGTTCGTCGTTGAAAACACCATCGCAGGCGCTCCTGTCTGTGATGCAGCGTCAAGGGTAACCGCAGCCATGGTCTCCGAGCTGATAGTCCATGCTGCTGCAAACGTCGTCTAACTGTTCGTGCAGATGGTTGTCGTCCCCCATCTGTTACCTCAGGGACCGAGACGTGGCTGCACGATTCGTTACAGCCATGCGGATGAGATGCCTGTCATCTCGGCTGCTAGTGATACGAGGCCGTTGGGATCCAGCACGGCGTTCCGTATTACCCTCCTGGACCCACCGATTCCATATTCTCCTAACAGTCATTGGATCTCGACCAACGCGAGCAGCAGTGTCGCGATACGATAAACCGCAATCTCGATAGGCTACAATCCAACCTTTATCAAAGTCGGAAACGTGATGGTACGCATTTCTCCTCCTTACACGAGGCATCATAACAACGTTTCACCAGTCAACGCCGGTCAACTGCTATTTGTGTATGAGAAATCGGTTGGCAACTTTCCTCATGTCAGCACTTTGTAGGTGTCGCCACCGGCGCCAACGTTGTGTGAATGCTCTGAAAAGCTAATCATTTGCATATCAGAGCATCTTCTTCCTGTCGGTTGAATCTCGCGTCTGTAGCACGTCATCTTCGTGGTGTAGCAATTTTAATGGCCAGTAGTGTATCCTGTATCGAAGTGTTTTACTGAAACTGATATAATAATCATTATACGCTGTAGCATCCACTGGGCCTTCTCAAGAAGTTAAACGCACAGTGAAATATTGTCTAGCTAGTTTCCGGCCAGTTACGGAGAGTCCATTAGTGGTTCTCGGAGGCGGGAGTTATATGTGAAGACGTTAAGATGTGTTTGGTGCCCAATACGGCGATCCTCCCTTGTGTAGGTCATCTGTGGTCGTCTGGAACCTTGACGACGAGTATGCGTGCCCTGACGTTCCCACACTGTTCAACACCGGGATACTGTCACAACCGAATACCTCACAAATCTTGATATTCCACGATTCCATTAGCCAGCCAAATGGAGCTCAACAATAAGCTCCTTTTCCTAATCTTTCGGGTGCGGAAAACGACGTCCAACACGAGCAGGCGACATCTTCGTGTGCTTCCCAGTGATCACTCGACGTATGACGTTGCTGATGCCCTTTATATATCCTACCAGGAGTGGTCACTACGCTAGTTACGAGCAACTCTAATCCAGTCTGGTTGCCGTCCTGCCGCTTATGGAAAACAGCAATTATTATTATTATTATTATTATTATTTATGCATAATCGCTGATGATGTGTACCTTTGCGAAGTTATAACGACATTCAACCAAGTCTTCTGGGTGCTTCACTTTCTCTGTCAGTCAGCGAACTACAATGCAATGCCTCTTAACTATCTCCGGTATTTTCGGAAAACTAACCCCAGGTCCGTAAGAACTAGAGATCTTTCTCAAGAATGCATTGCATGCACGCTGAGTCCGCTGTTGGGATGAAAATCTTAGATCCACAGAGGCTGTTGGATATCCTTGGAACAGTTCTTTCATTTCTGTCGTTGCCTCTCCGATGTTCAGGATGAACGGTATCGGAGAAAGAATGCATCTTTGTTTCACACTCTTTATAATCGAAGTACTTCTGCCTTTGTCTTCCATTGTTACTGTTCCCTCTTGGTTCTTTCACATATTGCATATCACCCTTTTTTCCCTACAGCCTATACCCATATTTTTAATAATTTAAAAAATTTTGCTGCATTTCACTTTGTCGAAACTTAATGCTATGTTGACAAATCCTATTAAGGTATCTTCAGTTTCCTTAAGCCTGCCCTCCATTATCAAACCCTGCGTCTGAACTATACCTCTGGTGGCTTTACTTTCCCTAAAGCTAAACAGATCGTCATCTAAGAGATCTTTTCTTTTCAATTCTTATGTACATTATACTTGTCAGCAACTTGTATGCATGTGCTGTTAAAATATCCCCCGGAGTGTGTGGATGATATTCTTCAGGAAGTTCGATTGTAAGTTTCCAGTCTCATAGATTCTACACATTAGTTTGAATAATTTTTTGGTTGCCACTTTCCCCCATTGACCTTAGAAATTCCGAAGATATATTAGCTATTCCTTCTGTCTTGTTTGGTCGCAAGTCTTCTCAACCTCTTCCTAACTCCGACACTAATGCCCAACTCCCTTTGTATTCCGAATCGTCACTCATTTCTTCTTCTTTCACGTCAGCAGACACTTCCTCTCATTCTTACTGGCTCTCAGTGTACATTTTCCACTTATACGCTCTCTCTAGCCTTAAAAATAGCGTTCTCAATTATGGAAAATTTGAGTAACATGTTAATGTAGGGAACACTTACTAAACATTGATAAGTCAAACCAAACGTTTAACTAGACAGTGTTTAATGTTGTGTACATTCTGCTGATCAACACTTAACTGATCTTTATGAGACGCAAAGAACGTACTGGTAGTGTATTTATATTATGACATTTGACATTTGAAAGTAAGGAATGAGATAGATTCAGTTTTTGGCCTTCTCGCGCGAGCCTGCGAAATCAAAGAGATTTGTGAATAGAAGACGCTGCGTTATTGTCTGCAGTCTTGATGCTGACGTCAGTTCACTTCTGTTTTGAATTCTTTTCCTCATTGTAAGGCTCTACAATCGACCGTTCAGTTATTGCATAAAATGAGCTTAAAGGTGATCGAAGGGGAATGATTCAGCTTTTGTGAGACATATTCTATTTTTATTCTCTCTTGTATTACCTGGTCCGACCAGATATATGAAATTTCTTTCGGTATTCCTCAATACCTCCTACGGAATGTTAAGAATTTTTATATTTCCTGGTCAGATAATACAGCCCTTAAAGGAATGACGACAAAGCTAAAAGAAAATACCTCGACCGAAGAAGCAAAAGACCTTTTTACATTATTAAAATTCTGATTTCAATAACCCTCCCCCTTTAAATATCCGTACAATAGATCTATGTTCAAACAATAACGTCTGTTTGATTGTCATGTTTCATAGAATATTAAGGATACAAACAATAACGGTTATACGGCACTGTTGCACAATCGACACCCAAAGGAATCAACACAGCTTTTGTTTTGTTTAAGAAGTGCCTCCATACAACCCTACAAGTGTTTTTGCATTTCAGTTCTCAATAATTTAACAGAAGTTGTTTTATTTCTAATTGTAGTATGTATAAAAGCTACTGATTTTTATTTGTCGTCGGGAATGAAATACGTTTAAGTCATTTAGAAGACATATTCCCTTTTTCTGAATAACATTTCGTATATCTGTGATAATGAAGATGAATATGCACTTTTTGCTTCCTTCACGTGCTTCATAATTCGCCATTTATTGTTGTACAACAGAGTTCAAATATAAAGCAAAATCAATGGCGTGTGTATAAAGCATTCTGGTAGACGAGCTCTATGTTTAACCTTTAGTTTCCCCTATTTTAATTTTATTTGAAACTGTGATTCTATTATTCTCTTCAGTTTGTTACTCATAGTGCTCAGTCAACTGGTTACCACTAATTCCATGGACTCTCCTAAAGTATATATTTTGTGCACTGGTTTAATTCAGGCTTCAGGAGTAGCAAATAAGTATTTCATCATACCTTTTAATTTATTTACAACATGTGAACATAAAGTTCTAACTTGGACTCAGTGAATTTGAGTAAGATATTAACTTATAGCGCACACGAACGTACAGTAAAGTTACCGCCATAAACGATTGTCTTGCAGAGTATTGTACTGTATTTTCTGTATGCTTCTGGTGAATCTACCTACCCATCTTAATCACTAATGGGACTGATTCGCTTCGAATGGGGTTTACTGTGTTGTGTCTCCACCTCCAACTGTCATAATAGTTATGTTTACTACTAATAAACATTATTTGTTTTAAGTAATGAAAACTAAGCTATTGGAGATCTTGGTCCAGTAAGCGTACAAGCACTTCGCAGATTATTTGCTGCAGGCGACCGATTAGGTAAACGAGTATTTGTTCAGTAGCCCACTGGCCACAGAACGCTCACAGATTCGAGTTCACGTCGAGGTGTGGCGGATAGTTTTCGCAAATATTCAGTTCCTTATTTACTGAATGAAGTGCTCATAAATTTCACAAAATCTTGTAAATATAGTGTAAGTGTCAGAGTATTCCCTTTGGTTCAGTTCTTAAGAGCAGTTGAAGTACAGCAAACATACAGCAGTATTCTACGATTTTGCAATATAATCTTTATTTCCAACCCCAACCGGAGTTCTTATTTCTGTTACTGTCTCTAAAGGAACAGTTTTTTTAAACGGGAATGAAATTTTCATTCTTCAGTGGAGTGTGCGCGGATATGAAGTTCCTGACAGATTAAAACTGTGTGCCGGACCGAGACTCGATCTCTGGATATCTGCCTTTGGTGGGCAGGTACTCTGCCGGCCGAGCTCCCTAAGCACGACTCACGACCCATCCTCACAGCGTTACTTCCACCAGTACCTCATCTGCTTCCTTCCCAGATTCACAGAAGCACTTGACCGTGAAAGGCAAAGGTCCCGAGTTCGAGTCTCGGTCTGGCACATAGTTTTAATCTGGCAGGAAGTTTCAACTTTTTGTATGGTATAAACACTGGGATACCATAGCACTCTGTTTCTAGTGAACGGGGAAACAGTACAGCTAGGCGTAGACAAATAACGAACTCCAGCATACGCTGTTCTTATGACTACCAATATAAACATGTTAGAGCTTAAATGAGATTTCGGAGAAAAGAGAAGAATACCTAAAGCAGTTGTACTTCCTTTTGTAGTTGTGTGCACTATCAGAGCAGTTGTAGCGCTGAGATGGAATGTAGTTTATCGGCTGGGGTAATATCACCATTGATTCAGAACCCTAATCTGAAAAACCCAAGAATTGATGGATGTATTGAGATTTAACGTCCCGTCGATGTCATTATAGACGTTGCAGCAGGTCAAATTTGGCCAACATGCTGAAGGAAATCAGCTGTCTTTTCACAAGGAATTATAAAACGGTTTGCTGTAAGTGATGTAAGGAAACAACGGGTACCCAAAGTCTGGCTGGTCGTACGGAGATTAGAAATTCTGATCCTAGCGTGTACGACAATAGGATGCTAAAGCCTGGTTATCTTTTCATTTCTTTTCGAAAACCAATCCATTTTGTCTTAACCGCTGCATCAGCTCGCTTGGACAGGAAAGATGATTTAATCAGAAGCACGGAAACAGTGTGATAATGTAAGATGCAGAGCCAAGCATAATACAGAACCTACAAATCTGAAGTGAGAAGCATTGCTAAGACCGTATAGCATTCACCGAATGTCAATTGAAGAACACTGAAGAAGCAGGTATAAAAGAGAAATGGTATTGCATTTACTTCTGTCCTGAGTAAAATAAGTCTTAGATTCAACCTGCGAATAGCGATGATTAAACGCTTTCGTGTCTAACAGGGTAAAATTAGTGAAACTGTGAAGTTTGTTGTCCATTCTGGTGCCTTTATGATGAAAGTGAAGAATGAATGGGCTAACTGCACTACAATGAATGGAGAAAATGCAAATTACGAATCTCCACGTGCCGTTGGTGTCCGAGGTTTTGATCGACTGCAACTGTTGAAAGTCAAATGATATGATACAGGGGAGCAGCTCACGGCCCAAATAAACTATCAGATGCAAAGAGACTCGTAGCTATCTCAATACATTTAGTTTAATTCGTCTGGTTCCATGGGACCATGTAAGTTGATAGTGGCCATGGGACGACTCACTGAATAAATCACAAAAAGCTGATAGTCGAATTTTCATTTCGTAAAAAGTAAAAAGAAAATTATTTCCAATATTGAATTCTAAAATCATTTTAAATACCCAACCAGGCTGTCAAATTCTACGTACAAGATGAGTTTTATTGCATTTTGTATTACAGTACAGTACCGCCTGTTTCGACCTTTGGTCATTTTCAAACGCCTGTAATTAGTACAATAGTAAACCACTTTTACTGTAAAATTTTATATAACTGAGTTTTTATTGACACACGGCTTTTAAATATTTGTTTAACGTATTTAGCAGCACAGTATGTCTTTCGACTTCGGCAGGGACAAAAACAAGGGACCAGGAAACACTCAAAGAATGTATTTTGACAGCGAAATTTTGCAGCGACTGTACGTATACCAGTAGAGAGAGTTATCGTCGTCTGACAACGGTAATGCATGCATTACGTACCTTGTCATTATTCAGAACTAAAAACCATAATGCAGAGTAAGTTACAGTTGCCTACATTAACATTACTATTATAATTAATTACGTTCGTTATTGTTGCATAAAATATACCTCCGTTTTTTAATACTTGCATGTCAGTGATGAAAATTGTCTTTCGTGTCACTTACTAATACGGTACTTGTCAAATTCAGCACAACGTCGCTAATATATAAAATCAGTGATATTACTGCAGGTATCTCAAAATGGCCACAGACCGAAATTGACCAATAATATAATGCAACACATGATGAAATAAAGGTCACCTTGTATCTACAAAAAAATGGTACAAATGGCTCTGAGCACTATGGGACTTAACATCTATGGTCATCAGTCCCCTAGAACTTAGAACTACTTAAACCTAACTAACCTAAGGACATCACACACATCCATGCCCGAGGCAGGACTCGAACCGGCGACCGTAGCAGTCGCGCGGCTCCGGACTGAGCGCCTACAACCGCTAGACCACCGCGGCCGGCTTGTATCTACATTCTGACAGTGTACGGTGGATATTTAGAATGGTTCAACATTTAAAAATTACATCAAGGCTCTGGACCTACACATGAAGAAACTAATTTTACAGTAGTATTCACAATAACTAATATTTTATTGTACAAGTCTCTAAACTATGTAAGTGTTGTATAGAATAAACTAACGAGGGGATCATATGAACTTTCCCTCACCGGTTTGACTGGTATTGAAAGCGTGCATAAGGCACGACTAGGACTTCAACGTATGTAAACTCTCAACCGTTGTCGATAAAATTGAGTTTGAAGATTTTAGGAGTGCTTATATAGTTTGCTTGGACGCTTGTATTCAGCGACTCCGCAGCCGAACGTATAAATGTGTCTCTGTGTCGAATATCGTTGCCGTACATTATCTTTTGTGATCACCACGTCACCAATTTTAGAAACATTACATACGCTTAATACTCCAGGAAATTGTCTGATGATGGAGACAAACCCATTAAAAAAAAAAAAAAAAAAAAAAACGTACACACACAAAAATTCGGTGTTCATTACATGTACAGCCAGTCGAATAGTAGTTGTTCTCTTAGTTTCTATGATCAGTATCACACTGATTAATTTCTTTAATGTTGGTACACTAGTGTCGAAGCTGCGACCGTAGCGGTCGCGTGGTTCCAGACTGTAGCGCCAAGAACCGCTCGGCCACCCGGCCGGCGAGTATTAGTAACTTGCCATATATAGTAACAGATCATTGACATATGAGGGTGATTCTTATCAACGTTTAAAAATCGCAGAAGCGAAGTAGATGACACTTATGCAAGAAATTTAGTATCAGACACATGGGGACGCTGTTGTCGGGAAATACTCCAAAAATGGATGACAAGTATTGAACATGAGAAGTCACTAGGTGACCTATCTCGCCGCACGTGCAACTGAAGAGCCTATTCATCTGTCGCACATTATCATTTCAATCCAGGTGAAGTATGCACGTCAGTGTGGCTCTGCGCGTACGTGTGCGACTTGAGAGCGTGGCTGCTGAGAGTTCCTGTCCTGCGGCTGGCAGGAAGTATTTTTTTCATCCCCTACTGCTATTTATGTGTTTACACTAAGATTTATTACTTTAATTTACCGGTCTTGCTCCTCCTATGGTTTACTGTGAAGTGCTGTGAAGAAAAAAAAGAAAAAAAAAAACTTACCGTATTCCGAAGCAAGTGAATATGTAGAACTTCGGCATTACGTCGTTATTAGTAAGTGAACTACGGTTTCTTTACTAAATAAAGTCCCAAACAAAAAAGAAGGGATAAAAGGAAAGAAACTCTGAAGAGGTCCAACTTTTGCTTGGCTATATCTGATGACGTCACGTATATAGCATTTGTCATCCACTTTTGAGCCATTTTCCGGCATTTGCAGTCACATACGTCTTATATTAAATTACTAGTCTCAGCGCCATCTATGTCGCTTCGGGGCTTTTTAACCGTTAATAAGAATCACCCTGTATATTAACAAAAGTAATGGGTCCATAACGGAACCTCGTAGCACTCTCCATTATGCATGTCAAAAGTATTCACATTTGTTTCTCGTTTCTTGACACGGAGCGACAGACTTCGGGTCCGACTTTCCACATATGAAATGAAGCTTTCCCAGCCTTTCCACAAATTTCGTTATGTTCTAGCTTGTACAAAAGTGGACCATGGTCAACACAAATTATTTTGTTAAATATAAGAGAAGAGGAAGAGTATCATTTAATCATATAAATGCTTCACAATCAAAGAATAAACTATAGATTTGTTTAATAAAGTCAAACTGTGGTTTACGTGTACTGTGATGTGGAACCACTCGTTTATAAAATGCTTTGAAACCATTATTGTACATATCAATAGGCCTTTAATTCTCTTCATTACCTCTTTCTCCGTTTTTATAAATTGGTTTCACTAATAGGAGTTTTGTCTGTTAACTGGGAAATTTGAAGGACACTTGTCACATGGGACTGAGCACAAAACTGATCTACAGTCCACTGAACTTCATAAGGCTAACTGATATTTCATCAAAATTGTGTAGGTCTTTAGTATTAAGTGAATTAATATTCAAATTAGTTACCTCCTTGCTTGTTTCCTTTCGCAAGCGGGAGTGCTATACCATCGTCTCAAGGATCGCTCAAAAGATGGCGGTATGTTACTCTGCTAAGACATCAGAACGGCAGAACAATTGGATAGGTCTGCATTTTCTGAACTTTGTGGACCAAGGCATGTGCCATGATACAAAACATGTGCCAAGATACCAAACATGTGCCAAGATACAAATAATATTTCTCCGCTAGAATATAATTGTTGTCTAACTTACTTTTTCCTACACTAAGTGACCGAAAGTATCCGGACACCCCCAAAAACATACGTTTTTCATATTAGATGCATTATGCAGCCACCTACTGCCAAGTACACCATATCAGCGAGCTCAGTAGTCATTAGACATGGTGAGAGAGCAGAACGGGGTGCTCCGAGGAACTCAAGGACTTCGAACTGGTCAGGTGACTGGGTGTCACTTGTGTCATACGTCTGTACGCGAGATTTCCACACTCCTAAAAACCCCTAGGTCCATTGTTTCCGGTGTGATAGTGAAGTGGAAACGTGAAAGGACACGTAAAGCACTAAAGCGTACAGACCAACCTTATCTGTTGATTAACAGAGCCGGCCGAAGTGGCCGAGCGGTTCAAGGCGCTACAGTCTGGACCCGCGCGACCACTACGGTCGCAGGTTCGAATCCTGCCTAGGGCATGGACGTGTGTTATGTCCTTAGGTTAGTTAGGTTTAAGTAGTTCTAAGTTCTAGGGGACTGATGACCTCAGAAGTTAAGTCCCATAGTGCTCAGAGCCATTTGAACCATTTGATTAACAGAGACTACCGACAGTTGAAGAGGGTCGTAATGTTTAATAAGCAGACATCTATCCAGACCATCACACAGGAATTCCCAACTGCATCAGGATCCACTATAAGTACAGGTACCGAGCGAGGTGGCGCAGTGGTTAGCACACTGGACTCGCATTCGGGAGGACGACGGTTCAATCCCGTCTCCGGCCATCCTGATTTAGGTTTTCCGTGATTTCCCTAAATCGTTTCAGGCAAATGCCGGGATGGTTCCTTTGAAAGGGCACGGCCGATTTCCTTCCCACTCCTTCCCTAACCCGAGCTTGCGCTTCGTCTCTAATGACCCCGTTGTCGACGGGACGTTAAACACTACCCACCACCACCTATAAGTACAGGTAGGCCGGAGGTAAGAAAATTTGGATTTCATGGTTGAGCGGCTGCTCATAACCACACATCACGCCGGTCAATGCCAAACGACGCCTCACTTGGTATAAGGAGCGTAAACATTGGAACACTGAACAGTGGAAAATGTTTTGTGGAATGACGAATCACGGTGCACAATGTGGCGATCAGATGGCTGAGTGTGGGTATGGTGAATGCCCGGTGAACGTCATCTGCCAGTGCTTATAGTGACAACAGTAAAATTCGGAGGCTTGCACCCCTTGTTCTGCATGGCACTATCACAGCACACAACTATACTGATGTTTTAAGCACCCTCTTGCTTCCCACAGTTGAAGAGCAATTGGGGGATGTCGACTGCATCTTTCAACACGATCGAGCACCTATTCATAATGCACGGCCTGTGGCGGGGTGGTTACACGACAGTAGCATCCCCATAATGGACTGGCCTGCGCAAAGTCCTGACCTGAGTCCTATATAACACCTTTGGGGTGTTTGGAACGGCGACCTCGTGCCAGGCTTCACCGACCGACATCGATACCTCTCTTCAGTGCAGCACTCCGTAAAGAATGGGCTGCCCTTCCCCTAGAAACCTTCCAGCATTTGATTGAGCGTATGCCTGCGAGAGTGGAAGCTGTCGTCAAGGCTAAGGGTGGGCCAACACCATACTGAATTCCAGCATTACCGATGTAGGGCGCCACGAACTTTTAAGTCATTTTCAGCCAGGTGTCCGGATACTTTTGATCACATAGTGTATTTTGAACTCGTCAGCCATAAGCTCTTCCTTTAGTATACACCAGTTGATGTAATACCCTTTGCCAGGTTAATAACAAGAGAAATTTCCATGCCATAAAATTAAACCGGCCATAAACCTGGCAGAAGATGACGTCAGATTCACCATTCCTCTTGTATTCTTTCTAACTACGAGAATTGATAGTAGTTAGAACCGCTATGGACTGCCCAACGAGCTTCTAAACACTGTGACATGGAATTATAAAGTGGCTTGGCATGTTACAGTGCAGCTTCTTCTACATGTGTTGTGAGTCCTCATAGAATCGAAACTGTTTCCTGGATGACTATGATGACCAAGTTGCCGAACAACGGTGTACAATGAACATCCAGTGGATCAAATGTCAAGCGATCGCCTTGGCTAGAGTAACTGTGGTAACTATTGGTTTTCAAAGATGGATTTAACTTTTGTCGTAATATTTAGACGTGTATAATCCTGCTAAAATGTAGAACGCTGAATTGACTGCAAGACAGGAATTACCACGGGATCCAGAATGTAGTGGTTACTCTCTTTGAACCCTCAGAACGTAAGAACTGCTATCACACTTTTTACTGAAATTTATTCCAAACCTTTACACTTGACATTCATCTACTATGCCGCTTAAAAGTACAGGCTATGCCCAAATGCCAGAGCGTGACTACGAATGTAGAAACTATCGTTGATAACACATTCAAGCGATATTTTTCCGAAAATACTTCGTTTTTTATTCGGTGCTCCAGCATCAGTCTTCACATCTCCATTACTGCCCGAGACGTTGGTGATTTGTGGGCAGTAGAAGCCGATATGTTGCATGGGAGACTCGTATCCGTACATTGGTACTAAACCGTCCATCCAAAGATGTCCAAACCTGTTACTACAGCCGGCCGCGGTGGTCTAGCGGTTCTGGCGCTGCAGTCCGGAACCGCGGGACTGCTATGGTCGCAGGTTCGAATCCTGCCTCGGGCATGGGTGTGTGTGATGTCCTTAGGTTAGTTAGGTTTAAGTAGTTCTAAGTTCTAGGGGACTTATGACCTAAGATGTTGAGTCCCATAGTGCTCAGAGCCATTTGAACCATTTTGTTACTGCACTCTAGCAATATGGCCATCATTGTGGGCGACTATGTATGGTCTTTCACAGCTACGCACACAATCAAGTCGTACTGTGGTCACAATGCGTGGTCCACTTTCCACTCCTTACTTCGTATGATCTTCCTCTGTCCAAAAATTTCACACACGCGTCACTCTAATAATACTATGCCTTGTGTGAACCAAAATATCGCTCCACATAAGAATTTGTGACATATTTTAATGGATGTTGTAATTTTTTACAAACGTTACTATATGTGACCCGATCAGTTACTTATAAATTGTGACACACTCAAGAAAGATGCTCGCCTCGTTTATTATAGAGATGATTTCGTTCACCAGTGACCAATTCAAAACACTAATCTAGTAGTCGGTACAGACGACGCCTTAGGAGTGTAGAAACTACCAGGAGTGCTGTTCGTCAGGAACATGTACTTAATGTCGTACTTTAACGTCATGTTCGAATACTGCTATAGGCTTGCCATCGTTTGCCGCACAGATCCCTAGCATCTGCGGCGCCGTTAACTGTATACGTGGTTCAAGTGGCGCAAAATACCTCTAACGCAAAGCAAATGCAGCTTTAACTACAATAGGCTAATTAAAGCAGAGAGCTACACCAACTAATGGTAACAAGTTTTTTTTGCGTGGCCATACTCGACAGCAAGCACTGAAGTACTTGTTTTGTAAATAGAACCGCCGCTTCTTGCTGCAACTGAATTCATTTTTCTCAGTCGCGTCTGGGAAACACAAATTAAGTTGCAGCAAGAAAAGGCGCTTTTATTTACAAAACCAGTACAACTAGTGGTAAATAGCTATTTTCAATGAGTATCTATTTAGGAATAGATTTGTTAATATTATGACGTCTTCAGCCGCAATAGTTTATTTTGTGAAACAGGAAAAGAAAATAATGTGACTGACGACAACGTGTTATTAACAAAAATAGTACTAATTCGTAAGTCATAGCCACGGACAGCCCTTGACGAAATGTCTGTTAATAACGAAGTTTCAGTTTGAGCTATACTACTGTGAATGCCTAGTACACTGAGGGCTGGGGAGAGGTGAGACGCTATTGTTGTGACTTGGCAAGACAGCCAAGTCACTATGCGAGGATGCCGAAATGCACGCGCTTAGCTCACGCAGGCTTGCGTGAGGTCTGGAACAGTGTAAAGTAGTTAATATAGCAAATAAAGTACGTAGTTGATGTAATACTTAACTTTAATCAACAATTGGTGTACATCGCTCTTGATGCTACATAAGTGCAATCTCAATATACACTGGTAATGGCGCCTTGCTAGGTCGTAGGAAATGACGTAGCTGAAGGCTATGCTAACTATCGTCTCGGCAAATGAGAGCGTATTTGTCAGTGTAGCTTCGCTAGCAAAGTCGGCTGTACAACTGGGACGAGTGCTAGGAAGTGTCTCTAGACCTGCCGTGTGGCGGCGCTCGGTCTGAAATCACTGACAGTGGCGACACGCGGGTCCGACGTATACTAACGGACCGCGGCCGATTTAAAGGCTACCACCTAGCAAGTGTGGTGTCTGGCGGTGACACCACAGCTATAAATGTGAATGCCACTACCAGGAGATCTGTTAGTAGGCAACCGTGAGGAATCTTGGCTTAATGACGTAGGGAGACTGTTCATATAATAGGCGATATCAGCTACACCGAATTACATGTAGCACGAGCAGTGCACAACGCATCAGAAAGCGGTAACACACCAGGTGGTAATCGTCGTTCAACACATTACAATAACTTTAAGTAATTATCTACTGTATGTTCTTGATCACAGATAACTCGTACAGTATTCAACAAAGGGTCACTTGTAAGATAAAGCTATAATTGATGAGCAGTACACATGCAGAACCACATCTGGCCACGATAACGATCCTATTCTAAGGTCATTTGAGGTGTCAGGTTACATAATTTGGCTGGTTGTATTCAAGGTCACACTCCACTCCCTATCCCCCAGTGAATCATTGGCAATTATGTGCGTAATATTCAAGGTTACCAAGGGAAACCCCGCTCTACCCACGCACCTGAGATAATGAAGGATGTAACTCGATACCCGTGATGTGGCCGTCGGGCACTTGTGTGATATAAAACTGGTGGGAAACACACAGGTCGCTCTGATAATGAAAACACATCAAAATGGTGGAAAATCCCTCCCATATGGCTGTAGTTCTTCACAAATAGGAATACATACATATGGTAGGAAACCACTTCCTGATATAACTAATTAACTAATGGTTAATGAGTAACAAGTTTTAACAATATGATTTGTTAACAGGATTGCTTAACTTTCTTTTCTTTTCTTTTGTTGGTTTATTTACAGAGCACCGTCTTCTGATGAACAATATACAGAAAAAGCTATTTCTTTAATCCATTTGTTTGTTTATTTACAAGGCTACTTTTTCTGATGAACAATAATTAGCTAAACAATTCTTTTATAAATTTTTTCTAATGGCATATACACAGGGTCTGCTGCTAAGTAATGCCTCCAAATATATTATGTGGAAATTCTTAAAGCTTTTAAATAAAGCAGATGTTATGAACATTCTAAATCTTTTCACCTAATGTCTACATATTTATTTCTGAACGTAGTTACCCTGGCGACGAACACATTTCTCCCAATGAGAGACCAGTTGGTTGATACTGTCACTGTAAAATGTGTGACATTGTTGAAAGAGAGACAACCTCACCTCTGGTTGCAGCACTTCAGCTTTATTAAAATGAAGTCTTTAAAGGTGTTCCTTAAATTTTGGGAATCGATGAAAATTGGACGGCGCAAAGCTGCAGACAGTGGACTCAAGGCATCGGATCGTGTGTGGCGTGGCATTTCATGCTCCTTGTGTGAATGACCTCTTCAGATTCGAAACTCGATTACAGAATGCTGTTTCTCATGCACCGAATAGTTACACGCCAAAATTTTGGAGCCCTTTGGTGGTAGAGGGCTGCAAATATGGAGACACAAAGAGTAAAAATGTAGAAAGGTAGGATGCAGGTATTATTTCTTATTTAAAAAGCTCAGTTTTCACATTAAAAAATTGGAGCCATTACATTTCAGAATGTGTTCGTACATTGGTTTACTTATAAAGCTGCTTTTTAGCAATTTTTTCTGAATATATCATGTACACTAAAACTGGAAAAACTTAATTACTACGTTCCCACTGACTTTGTAATTGTTGTTTCTCATTTTTAATCACAGACCATTCTATACACAGTACTTACATTTCAGTCACTGATTGGGCAGATTAGTCCGCATACATCGTAATTACTTCTCTGTATAGAATATATATGGGAAGCTAGAAGTACGGCAGCAGGTGAAGAAAACCACACATACACACAAATATATACACTCTCAGATGAATAGTGTGAGTACAAGAGGGCCCTGATCCTGTCACCACAGATGGCCTGTGGATGCCATGCAAATGGGTATGGTATATCAGTTATCATCAAAATCAGCAGCCACATTATAGATCTTGTCCTCCAGTCTGACGGTTTCACCTTTGGGCAACCATCAGAAACCTCCAAAAAGCTTAGATTGTTGTATGGCGTGGTCGTAGAAGGTTTTTACTTCCAATCAAAGGATGTAACTTAAGTCGTCAGATTTCCTGTACTACCCCCGGTTCATTTTTGGGTTATTCGTCTTGACATTCCTGTGCACTGACTGGCAAAATCTCCCGCGAATCCCACATTCGAAGAACAGCAGCATACCAGCATTGGTCACCAGTTCAGTGCTGACATGTGTGCTTCTAATGATCGTGTCCCACAAAATTCCTTGCACAGTTCAATAGTAGGCAGGATCCAAATAGTATGTGCCCAGGCATCGTCTATAGATTTTCTCAAGAATGTCTGCAAACAATCGTACACAGTATTCATGAACAGTCTAACATATTCCCCTAAACCAGAGATGCTGAACCCCTGTCAGACATTCACGGCATCTCATACTCTGCATATATTATGACACCTGTTACTTTACTTGATATTGCAATTATATCACGCAACATGATTTCGTGGAGTCCGTCTATCGAATCCAGTTATTTGTGAGGAAAAATCCCATTCTTCGTCACAAGCCGAAACTTTGCATTACTGGGATATATGCCTCGTGTGATCAGCATATCTTCCTGAAGCACTGTCTCAGTAAAATTCTGCCATGACACATACATGGAACGTAGCGAATCCCAGAAGTAGAGTTATTTAGTTGTCGCTCTGAGGAGTTTCCACTTTTCTATCCAAAGCCAGAACACAATTATGGCAGTTTACTGCCTTCACGAATAAGGCATCGTTCTCCTAGAAGTCTGCCATGGGACTGTTGTTGCGATGAAGCAAATCAGCTTTCAACCCAAGTTTTTTAAGCTCAGAAAGTAGCCATCGTGCAGGATTATCCACGAAACATGATCCGAATTTGTTGAACTTAGTTTCATATCACCACACAGCTTGATTTCACACAGTATGTATCGTTCTGTGAATGTACTATGAGAGGCATTGGCGTTGCCTTCACAATATGCTAGAGGAGCTAGGAGACACTCACTGGTAGCGTCTGCCAGTAAACGACAGCGTTACAGGTTGTGAGCGTTCTCAAACTTCAAAACCTTTTCATCCCAGGTGGGCGTTTCTACAAATACTGGTTCCTGGCGTAGGAGTCAGTGACGTGTCTTTCAACGTACTCTCTCTTGGTGAAAGACTTAATGCAAGTAGGGCTAAGATGTCTTGTAGCACAATGTTTTGATAACTAAGCACACGATAGGAGAGACGTGCTTTCGACTAACGTGTAGTATTGCGTCTCACCCTCAAATAATAGGAACGATTCTACATATTTGGGCCACTGACTCGCTAATTTTGAAAATTATATGGGTCCAACTACTTTATGCTTTACATCTCTCTGCACAGTATGCTCATGGTCATCTTATTATTCTGGCTTCCTATCATCTACATCCAGACAACAAAGTTCAACTGAATAGTACTAATCCTGCTTCTCTGATTTTGGAAGCTCCCCTAGTCTTACAGAGAATGAGTTGCCTTTGAAATTATAAGACCCACACATATTTGGTGTTTTGTATCGACCTATATCACTACAATTGTCGTGTAATTTTTCAGCAATCCAGAAGTGTCCATGCTAAGCAAAAGAAGCGGCTACTCGGGTAGCAGAGTACTTGTGGCGTGCACATGGGTTTTTTTAGGCTAGGCAGTAGTGGTGATGAACTCTCACCAGTCGACGTGCAGGCAGGGAAGTCAGGACGCGCTCAGTATAAAGACACTTTAGTTATCAAGATATTAGCAGTAAATTTTCAGAGTGTTCGGAATAAAGTTACTGAATTTACTGCCCTCCAGGAAGCGTGTGGCGTGCAAATTATTCTCGGGACTGAGACCTGGGAAGTGTGGTAGGCCCGCTGTTGTTTTCTATCTACATAAATGATATTTTGGATAGGGTGGATAGCAATGTGCGGCTGTTTGCTGATGATGCTGGGGTGTACGGGAAGGTGTCGTCGTTGAGTGACTGTAGGAGGATACAAGATGACTTGGACAGGATTTGTGATTGGTGTAAAGAATGGCAGCTAACTCTAAATTTAGATAAATGTAAATTAATGCAGATGAATAGGAAAAAGAATCCTGTAATGTCTGAATACTCCATTAGTAGTGTAGCGCTTGACACAGTCACGTCGATTAAATATTTGGGCGTAACATTGCAGAGCGATATGAAGTGGGACAAGCATGTAATGGCAGTTTTGGGGAAGCCGGATAGTCGTCTTTGGTTCATTGGTAGAATTTTGGGGAGGTTTGGTTCATCTGTAAAGGAGACCGCTTATAAAATACTAATACGATCTATTCTAGAGTACTGCTCGAGCGTTTGGGATCCCTATCAGGTGAGATTGAGGGAGGACATAGAAGCAATTAAGAGGCGGGCTGCTAGATGTGTTACTCGTAGGTTTGATCATCACGCGAGTGTTACGGAAATGCTTCAGGAACTCGGGTGGGAGTCTCTAGAGGAAAGGAGGCGTTCCTTCTGTGAGTCGCTACTGAGGAAATTTAGAGAACCAGCATTTGAGGCTGACTGCAGTACAATTTTACTGCCGCCAAAGACCACAAAGATAAGATAAGAGAGATTAGGGCTCGTACAGAGGCATATAGGCAGTCATTTTTCCCTCGTTCTGTTTGGGAGTGGAACAGGGAGAGAAGATGCTAGTTGTGGTACGAGGTACCCTCCGACACGCACCCTATGGTGGACTGCGGAGTATGTATGTAGATGTAGATGCTCATCTTCCTTATTAGTATTTCACATAACAGTACATTCTTCTTTAGCGGCATAGCGGCCAAATCTTTCAGACGAGGCGTAAAACTCAAAGCACAGTGAGGTAGTGTACGCAGCTGATCGTCTTACCAGACGTTCTTTCTTGCCTTTCGGAAAGAATGACCGAGTATGACACTGTCGGTAAAATTTCGAAACCACTCTCCGATTGACTCACACTGTTACACTACACCGTTAGTCTCCCAAATTTTGAGTCTGATCTGTTCCTCAACGGTATCACTACACTCTTCTGGTGCGGTGCAGAACTCCTTACACTTAGTGATAGGATACTGTGGGTCGTTAACGAATCCGGGAAGGTCCCTTGTCAAAACAACTTCACATTAATAACAGACAGTGTCTGGGACTCAATATCCTCCAATAATGTTGTCAATGCAAGCTTGTGAGATCCTACCGCCAAAAGTGCCATCGACCAGATAGCAGTCCGATATGGCTCCATCATTTACCTAATGATCTGTAAGACAGCAGGCTGTAGGGCTGCTGCTGCGAAGTGATTTGGTAATGTCCAGTTGCGGTTGTTGTGAAATGGTCCCAGGCGTGGAGAACATAGCTGTGTTGACAAAGGAGCTGATGTCATCAGCCTGTATTGCATTCATGATGACAGACCCAACTGCTGTCGTGTTTGACGATGAGGCCATGGACTGAACTCATCATCAGCAGGTCAGATGTAGGAATACTTGCATGTGTTAAACCACAATCTACATACATACTCAATACCATCCGCAAAGAAAAAATATATTGGTAAGTAATACGCATGAACAAAATATGTGCAGAAGTTTATAGTAGCTCCACTTACGTTCAAAATTAATGGTGTCCACATCAGCACATGCCACACTTAACGAGATTGTTATTTCCCATGATATCTTGTAATATCTTATCCTGCAGATCAACAGCCACTGCAATATTATTATCGAGTGTGCCTAAAAGGGAATGTCAGTGAGGACTGAGAGATGGTCTACAGTGCAGGAAGCATGACTCCGTAAGTTCTGAGATTATTGATCTGAAGAAGACCACTGAACTGGCTTAAACTGGTTACCTCTGTACTAGAACTTGCGATACTGCACTCTGTGTTTACAATAGGATGAGTCAGTTCCTTCAAAATTAATATTATTTCCAAGTGTTACATACATCCTGAATCTAAGCACTGATCAGTATTCTGTGTTATGAACAGGGGAAAAATGTATAAATGATCATCATGGTTCTTAGGTGGTTATGAAGCCAGATTTTTGTAAACATAAAGCTGCTTTTAAGATAGCTAAAGAACACACAACTGCCTATGATACGCTAATTAATATTTCAAACAAACTCAAAATTTACCAGTACTCATGTGATTTAGTGTATGTATCAGAGATGGTCTTTGATAGGAAAAAATGGGTGTTAATAGTAAGCTTTTTGGGGATGGCATTTTGGGAGAAGGTCATTTTGTAGATGTGTTGCCTGGGCGGCTATTCTGTATCACAGATGCATGGTAAAGAGAGCAACCCAATCCTTTTTGAATGTTAATAACACAGAGTTCTCTCTAAAATCAGTTGTCAAAGCTTAACTTTTTTTTTTTTGTAATAATAGAAGATAGAGATAATGTTCAGAATACTGATCAACTGCAGCTATCATAGAGATGTGAAATGGTGCACGTGGCCCCACAAGCGTATTGATCTTCTGCTTTTGCCTCGGATTTCGTCAACTCCCCATGTAGCATGCATTACCATTTTGTAATCTGTCCATATTTTCCATTTTTTTCCGTATTTCCATATTTTCCCTTTTTGCCACATTTCCATTTCCTATATGTAAATGCACGTGCCCAGTTTATGTATATCTTCTCTTATTGCAACTGCGAAAGCAGGCTATTATACAGGGTAGTACATTGATAGTGCCCGGGCCAAATGTCTCACAAAATAAGCATCAAACGAAAAAACTACAAAGAACGAAACTCGTCTAGCTTGAAGGGGGAAAACAGTTGGCGCTATGGTTGGCCCGCTAGATGGCGCTACCATAGGTCAAACGGATATCAACTGCGTTTTTTTAAAAATAGAAACCCCCATTTTTATTACATATTCGTGTAATACGTAAAGAAATAGGAATGTTTTAGTTGGACCACCTTTTTCGCTTTGTGATATATGGCGCTGTAACAGTCACAAACGTATAAGTACATGGTATCACGTAACATTCCGCCAGGGCGGACGGTATTTGCTTCGTGATACATTACCCGTGTTAAAATAGACAGTTTACCAATTGCGGAAAAGGTCGATATGGTGTTGATGTACGGCTATTGTGATCAAAATGCCCAACGGGATGTGTGCTATGTTTGCTGCTCGGTATCCTGGACGATATCATCCACGTGTCCGGACCGTTCACCGGATAGTTACGTTATTTAAGGAAACAGGAAGTGTTCAGCCACATGTGAAACGTCAACCACGACTTGCAACAAATGATGATGCCCAAGTAGGTGTTTTAGCTGCTGTCGCGGCTAATTCGCACATCAGATGCAGACAAATTGCGCCAGAATCTGGAATATCGAAAACGTCGGAGTTGAGAATGCTATCTCAACATCGATTGCACCCGTACCATATTTCTATGCACCAGGAATTGCATGGCGCCGACTTTGAACGTTGTTTACAGCTCTGCCACTGGGCACAAGAGAAATGACTGGACGATCACAGATTTTTTGCACGCGTTCTATTTAGCGCCGAAGCGCCATTCACCAACAGCGGTAACGTAAACCGGCATAATATGCACTATTGGGCAACGGAAAATCCCCGATGGCTGCGACAAGTGGAACATCAGCGACCTTGGCGGGTTAATGTATGGTGCGGCATTATGAGAGGAAGGATAACTGACCCCATTTTATCGATGGCAATCTAAATGGTGAAATGTATGCTGATTTCCTACGTAATGTTCTACCGATATTACTACAAGATGTTTCACTGCATGACAGAATGGCGATGTACTTCCAAAATGATGGATGTCCGGCAGATAGCTCGCGTGCTGTTGAAGCGGTACTGAATAGCATATTTCCTGACAGGTGAATTGGTCGTCGAAGCACCATACCGTGGCCCCCACGTTCGCCGTATCTGACGTCCCCGGATTTCTTTGTGTGGGGAAAGTTGAAGGATATTTACTATCGTGATCCACCGACAACGCCTGACAACATGCGTCAGCGCATTGTCAATGCATGTGCGAACATTACCGAAGGCGAACTACTCGCTGTTGAGAGGAATGTCGTTACACGTATTGCCAAATGCATTGAGGTTGACGGACATCATTTTGAGCATTTATGCATTAATGTGGTATTTACAGGCAATCACGCTGTAACAGCATGCGGCCTCAGAAATGATAAGTTCACAAAGGTACATGTATCACATTGGAACAACCGAAATGAAAAGTTCAAACGTACCTACGTTCTGTATTTTAATTTAAGAAACCTACCTGTTACCAACTGTTAGTCTAAAATTGGGAGCTATATGTTTGTGACTATTACAGCGCCATCTATCACAAAGCGAAAAAAGTGGTCCAACTAAAACATTCATATTTCTTTACGTACTACACGAATACGTAATAAGAAAATGGGGGTTCAGATTTAAAAAAAAACGCAGTTGATATTCGTTTGACCTATGGCAGCGCCATCTAGCGGGCCAACCATAGCGCCAACTGGTTCCCCCCTTTAAAGCTAGATCAGTTTCGTCGTTTGTAGTTCTTTCGTTTGACGCTAATTTCATGAGATATTTGGCCCGATCACGATCAATGGACCACCCTGTATATACGCTAAAACACACACACACACACACACACACACACACACACACACACACACACACACACACAGAGAGAGAGAGAGAGAGAGAGAGAGAGAGAGAGAGAGAGAAAGCGCTCAGTTATGCTATGCTACTTCGTGTGAAACTTGTTCATCGGGGCCGCTACTCCCCATTCCTCCTGAACTATTGTAGGTGGATCCATCTTCAAATGCTACCCTGGATTTAATGTCGGTGGACCCATTTTCGCATGCTATTCTGGGTGCAGTGCAGGTGGCTCCATCCTGCATGATATCCTAGGTCTAATGTTAGGGGATCAACCTTCAGACATTACCTCGTACTTAACACTGGTGGATCCATACTGAACGATATTCCAGGAATAATGCTGGTGGATCATCTTTTGAATGGCTTCCGAATACTACCCAATACCTAATCTGGACAGAGGGGGCCACAATATAGCGTAACTGAGGTGTGTGTGTGTGTGTGTGTGTGTGTGTGTGTGTGTGTGTGTGTGTGTGTTTCAGCGCATATGTAAACGTTGGCTTTGGGGCTCTATAGTGTGTGGACTGACATTTGAAACAAGTATAGTTTATAGATACTCTGGCTGGGCTGCGACTATTTATTAAAGTTTGAGGGTGAAACTAGCACCCTACAACAGTCAAGGAATAGGACAATAGGACCATCTCTCCCTGCTTGGTAATGCAATGGGACAATGAGCAACAAAGGTTCATGCTACGTTGCTGTAATTTTGTGATATGAACAGTTTTAAAAGCTGAGGTCTGCCATACAGTTCTAAAACTTTACGTGCTTCCAGTCTTCCTTGTTGGTTGATTGAAGGTTTGAAGCCGTCGATCGAGGAGGTGGCGACAGTCACTCATTGTCGGCCGTCGCTGTTGCAGAAGCTGGATTTTGGCGCGCCTCCTTCTCGACATGGTCACCAGGCGAAACGGGCTCTTGATGTGGGCCAGCTAATGCTTCCCGTCCGCGACACCGTGTCAGAAACTTTCATAGCAAGTCCAGCGCAATTACATGCTGCCAAACCCCGAAAGCGCGGCAACTCGCGGGAGCGTCACACAACACACCTGCTCCACTCGCTACTCCAGGCAGACTCTCCCTCTTCCCGCGCTCCACGCGACAGAGTTAACACTACCAAAGATCCTAAACACTTTTGTTCTCCACACGACCTATCGACGTATTCGTTCGATAGCATAGTTTTCCCTAGGCCAGACCCAGCGTATAAATACAAATAATATTCACAAAACAAATCAACATAAATGCCTAAATATATATATATATATATATATATATATATATATATATATATATATATATATACACTCCTGGAAATGGAAAAAAGAACACATTGACACCGGTGTGTCAGACCCACCATACCTGCTCCGGACACTGCGAGAGGGCTGTACAAGCAATGATCACACGCACGGCACAGCGGACACACCAGGAACCGCGGTGTTGGCCGTCGAATGGCGCTAGCTGCGCAGCATTTGTGCACCGCCGCCGTCAGTGTCAGCCAGTTTGCCGTGGCATACGGAGCTCCATCGCAGTCTTTACCACTGGTAGCATGCCGCGACAGCGTGGACGTGAACTGTATGTGCAGTTGACGGACTTTGAGCGAGGGCGTATAGTGGGCATGCGGGAGGCCGGGTGGACGTACCGCCGAATTGCTCAACACGTGGGGCGTGAGGTCTCCACAGTACATCGATGTTGTCGCCAGTGGTCGGCGGAAGGTGCACGTGCCCGTCGACCTGGGACCGGACCGCAGCGACGCACGGATGCACGCCAAGACCGTAGGATCCTACGCAGTGCCGTAGGGGACCGCACCGCCACTTCCCAGCAAATTAGGGACACTGTTGCTCCTGGGGTATCGGCGAGGACCATTCGCAACCGTCTCCATGAAGCTGGGCTACCGTCCCGCACACCGTTAGGCCGTCTTCCGCTCACGCCCCAACATCGTGCAGCCCGCCTCCAGTGGTGTCGCGACAGGCGTGAATGGAGGGACGAATGGAGACGTGTCGTCTTCAGCGATGAGAGTCGCTTCTGCCTTGGTGCCAATAATGGTCGTATGCGTGTTTGGCGCAGTGCAGGTGAGCGCCACAATCAGGACTGCGTACGACCGAGGCACACAGGGCCAACACCCGGCATCATGGTGTGGGGAGCGATCTCCTACACTGGCCGTACACCACTGGTGATCGTCGAGGGGACACTGAATAGTGCACGGTACATCCAAACCGTCATCGAACCCATCGTTCTACCATTCCTAGACCGGCAAGGGAACTTGCTGTTCCAACAGGACAATGCACGTCCGCCTGTATCCCGTGCCACCCAACGTGCTCTAGAAGGTGTAAGTCAACTACCCTGGCCAGCAAGATCTCCGGATCTGTCCCCCATTGAGCATGTTTGGGACTGGATGAAGCGTCGTCTCACGCGGTCTGCACGTCCAGCACGAACGCTGGTCCAACTGAGGCGCCAGGTGGAAATGGCATGGCAAGCCGTTCCACAGGACTACATCCAGCATCTCTACGATCGTCTCCATGGGAGAATAGCAGCCTGCATTGCTGCGAAAGGTGGATATACACTGTACTAGTGCCGACATTGTGCATGCTCTGTTGCCTGTGTCTATGTGCCTGTGGTTCTGTCAGTGTGATCATGTGATGTATCTGACCCCAGGAATGTGTCAATAAAGTTTCCCCTTCCTGGGACAATGAATTCACGGTGTTCTTATTTCAATTTCCAGGAGTGTATATATATATATATATATATATATACAAACAGAAAAACAATTACAATATATAAAGACACAGAAATGTCATATCTTCAGGTAACAAAATAAGGAAAAAAATTTACAGTGCAGCAGATGGAAATAGGAGGATATGCATTTCTGGCGTTACACACGGTGTTTCTTAAAACAATCCTGAGCAACTCTGGCCCGGCGACATGGCACATTGTTATCCGTCAAGATTGTTATTTGGAAAAAGTAGCCGAACATAGCCATTTTCAGTTAATAATCGGTTCAGTTGGACCAGAGGACCCAGTCATTTTATATAAACACAGCCCACACAATTATGGCGCCACCACTAGCTTGAATAGTGCCTTGTTGACAACTTGGATTTGTGGCGTTCAAACATGTTCAAATGTGTGTGAAATCTTATGGGACTTAACTGCTAAGGTCATCAGTCGCTAAGCTTATACACTATTTAACCTAAATTGTCCTAAGGACAAACACGCACAACCATGCCCGAGGGAGGACTCGAACCTCCGTCGGAACCAGCCGCACAGTCTACGACCTCAGCGCCATAGACCGTTCGGCTAATCCCGCGCGGCTTCGTGGCGTCTGTGCCACATTCGAACATAAGCATCAGCTCTTACGAATTGAAATCGAGATACGTCCGAGCATGCCGCGGTTTTCCAGTCGTCTAGAGTCCAACCGATATGGTCACGATGCTATAAGAGGCACTACAGGCGATGTAGTGTTATTAGCAAAGGCACTCGTGTCCGTCGTCTGTTGCCATAATCCATTAAAGCCACATTGTTACATTCGCCGTTTGTCCCACACTGATTTCTAAGGCGATTTCACGCTGTATTGCTTGTCTGTTAGCACTCACACATTTACGCATGAGCCACTGCTCCGGGTCGTTAAGTGGAGGCAGTCAGCCACTGCGTAGTCCATGGTGGGACGTAATGCCTGGAATTTGGCCCTCTCTTGACACTGTGGATCTCGGAACACTGAATTCCGTAATGATTTCAGGAATGGAGTGTCTCATGCCTCTAGATCCAACTACCATTCCGAATTCAAAGGGTAGTAATTCCTGTGGTGTGGACATAATCACGTAGGAAACCTGTTTACATGAAACACATGAGTATAAATGACAGCTCCGCCAATGTGCTGCCCTTTAATACTCTTGGGTGATTGCTCCTCCTGTATCTACATCTACATGGTTACTCTACAATTCACACTTAAGTGCCTAGCAGAGGGTTCATCCAACCATTATCATACTACGTATCTACGTAGATACTAAAAGGTATCAGATAGATTATTTAATGGTAAGACAGAGATTTAGGAACCAGGTTTTAAATTGTAGGACATTTCCAGGGGCAGATGTGGACTCTTACCACAATCTATTGGTTATGAACTGTAGATTAAAACTGAAGAAATTGCAAAAATGTGGCAATTTAAGGAGATGGGACCTGGATAGACTGACTAAACCAGAGGTTGTACAGAGTTTCAGGGAGAGCATAAGGAAACAATTGACAGGAATAGGGGAAAGAAATACAGTAGAAGACGAATGGATAGCTCTGAGGGACGAAGAAGTGAAGGCAGCAGAGGATCAAGTAGGTAAAAAAACGAGGGCTAGTAGAAATCCTTGGGTAACAGAAGAAATACTGAATTTAATTGATGAAAGGAGAAAATATAAAAACGCAGTAAATGAAGCAGACAAAAAGGAATACAAACGTCTCAAAAAAATGAGATCGACAGGAAGTGCAAAATGGCTAAGCAGGCATGGCTAGAGGACAAATGTAAGGATGTAGAGGCTTATCTCACTAGGGGTAAAATAGATACAGCCTACAGGAAAATTAGAGAGACCTTTGGAGAAAAGAGAGCCACTTGTATGAATATCAAGAGCTCAGAGAGAAACCCAGTTCTAAGCAAAGAGGGGAAAGCAGAAAGGTGGAAGGAGTATATAGAGGGTCTATACTAGGGCGATGTACTTGAGGACAATATTATGGAAATGGAAGAGGAGGTAGATGAAGATGAAACGGGAGATACGATACTGCGCGAAGAGTTTGACAGAGCACTGAAAGACCTGAGTCGAAACAAGGCACCGGGAGTAGACAACATTCCATTAGAACTACTGACGGCCTTGGGAGAGCCAGTCCTGTCAAAACTCTACCATCTGGTAAGCAAGATGTATGAGACAGGCGAAATACCTTCAGACTTCAAGAAGAATATAATAATTCCAACCCTAAAGAAAGCAGGTGTTGACAGATGTGAAAATTACCGAACTATCAGTTTAATAAGTCACAGCTGCAAAATACTAACACGAATTATTTACAGACGAATGGAAAAACTGCTAGAAGCCGACCTCGGGGAAGATCAGTTTGGATTCCGTAGAAATGTTGGAACACGTGAGGCAATACTGACCTTACGACTTATCTTAGAAGAAAGATTAAGGAAAGGCAAACCTACGTTTCTAGCGTTTGTAGACTTAGACAAAGCTTTTGACAATGTTGACTGGAATAACCTCTTTCAAATTCTAAAGGTGGCAGGGGTAAAATACAGGGAGCGAAGGCTATTGGGAGGAGGAGGAGGAGGAGATTAGTGTTTAACGTCTCGTCGACAACGAGGTCATTAGAGACGGAGCGCAAGCTCGGGTGAGGGAAGGATGGGGAATGAAATCGGCCGTGCCCTTTCAAAGGAACCATCCCGGCATTTGCCTGAAGCGATTTAGGGAAATCACGGAAAACCTAAATCAGGATGGCCGGAGACGGGATTGAACCGTCGTCCTCCCGAATGCGAGTCCAGTGTGATAACCACTGCGCCACCTCGCTCGGTGCGAAGGCTATTTACAATTTGTACAGAAACCATATGGCAGTTATAAGAGTCGAGGGGCATGAAATGGAGGCAGTGGTTGGGAAGGGAGTGAGACAGGGTTGTAGCCTCTCCCCGATGTTATTCAATCTGTATATTGAGCAAGCAGTAAAGGAAACAAAAGAAAAAATTTGGTGTAGGTATTAAAATCCAGGGAGAAGAAATAAAAACTTCGAGGTTCGCCGATGACATTAATTCTGCCAGAGACAGCAAAGGACTTGGAAGAGCAGTTGAATGGAATGGACAGTGTCTTGAAAGGAGGATATACGATGAACATCAACGAAAGCAAAACGAGGATAATGGAATGTAGTCGAATTAAGTCGGGTGATGCTGAGGGCATTAGATTAGGAAATGAGACACTTAAAGTAGTAAAGGACTTTTGCTATTTGGGGAGCAAAGTAACTGATGATGGTCGAAGTAGAGAGGATATAAAATGTAGACTGGCAACGGCAAGGAAAGCGTTTCTGAAGAAGAGAAATTTGTTAACATCGAGTATAGATTTAAGTATCAGGAAGTCGTTTCTGATAGTATTTGTATGGAGTGTAGCCATGTATGGAAGTGAAACATGGACAATAAATTGTTTGGACAAGAAGAGAATAGAAGCTTACGAAATGTGGTGCTACAGAAGAATGTTGAAGATTAGGTGGGTAGATCACGTAACTAATGAGGAGGTATTGAATAAGACTGGGGAGAAGAGAAGTTTGTGGCACAACTTGACTAGAAGAAGGGATCGGTTGGTAGGACATATCCTGAGGCATTAAGGGATCACAAATTTAGCATTGGAGGGCATCGTGGAGGGTAAAAATCATAGAGGGAGACCAAGAGATGAATACACTAAGCAGATTCAGAAGAATGTAGGTTGCAGTAGGTACTGGGAGATGAAGGAGCTTGCACAGGATAGATTATCATGGAGAGCTGCATCAAACCAGTCTAAGGACTGAAGACCACAACAATACAATCTACCATTCCACTCTCGAATGGCGCGTGGGAAAAAGGAACACCTAAATCTTTCCTTCCGAGCTCTGATTTCTTTTATTTCCTTATAATGATCATTTCTCCCTACGTAGGTGGATGTTAACAAAATATTTTCGCATTCGGAAGAGAAAGTTAGTGATTGGAATTTCGTAAATAGCTCTCCCCGCAAAGAAATCCGCCTTCGTTTCCGTGACTGCCACCCCAACTCGCATATCGTATCAGTTACACTCTCACCCCTATTGAGCGATAACACGAAACGAGCTGCCCTTCTTTGTACTTTTTCGATGTCCTCCGTCAATACTACATGGTAAGGATCCCATACCGCGCAGCAATATTCCAGCAGTGGACGGACAAGTGTAATGTAGGCTACCTCTTTAGTGGGTTTGTCGCATCTTCTAAGTGTTCTGCCAACAAAGCGCAGTCTTTGTTTCGCCTTCCCCACAATATTATCGATGTAGTCTTTCCAATTTAAGTTATTCGTAATTGTAATTCCTAGGTATTTAGTCGAATTGACAGCCCTTAGAGTTGTGCTATTTATCGTATATCCAAAATTGATCGAATTTCTTTTAGTACCCGCGAGGATGACCTCGCACATTTCTTTGTTTAGTGTTAATTGTCACTTTTCGCGCCATACAGAAATTCTCTCTACATCATTTTGCAATTGGAATTGATCGTGTGATGATTTTACTAGACGGTAAATTACAGCGTCATCTACAAACAATCTAAGGGGGTTGCTCAGATTATCACCTAGATCAGGAACAGCAGAGAGACCAGCGATTAGATACGACGCTTGAGCGGTGGGGGCGGCGAACACGAGCCGGTACATTGTTCTCAAAGCGCGGCGTAGAATCATCGACCAGGTGGCAGCAGAGGCGGTGCTCTCCGTGCCGTGGCGCGCACTCACAGCCTCGCGCCGCCTCCATTAAAGTCTTTCGCGCGAGGCTCCCAGCGGCACTCTTCGAGACCGCTATAAGCTCCATTATCGGACACCTGCCATTCGTTAATGTGGCGCGCAATAGCACAGTAATCTTCTCAGTTCTTCCTCAAGTTTTGTCCATTTTTGCAGTGTCGTAGTCGCCTTGTGCCTCTCCCAGTGCTGGATAGAACCCAGGAAAGGAAGCAAGTATTGTTATTTCCGGCAAAATTAAGAGGATTAAAAGCGCCCGGGACTTACAACTAGGAGGCAAACTTCACCGTCGACACGCGACGACGAGAGTGCAGCGAAAGCATCTCGGTCTTATACAAAAGTCGGCTGTTTGATGCCCGTCACACCCACACATTGCTCTCCTGCTTCAGATGAGTTCGTTAGAGTCGCAGTTCAAAGCTGTGGTTCCTTCCACCAAAGTAAGGAATACTGCCTACAAAAGTCTTACCTTACTTATTAAAAGATGCAGCGAACTATCTGAAGTAAGTGAGCCCTTGTTGTTGGCATAAAGAAAGCCTGAATTTTCACAAACTCACTTTAGCTGTGATGTATACGGGCAGCTTTTAGTTTACTTTCGCAGGACGGATACACCACAGTTTGTGCTAACACGAATGCCCTTTTTCAGTAAACATATATTTTACTTCGTTTTCATCAAATACCTCCATATCTACCTTCAGAATGTTCTTTTGCGCAATGTCTCCATGTGTTAGTCACTGTTCGTAAGAAGCACGTAAGTAGTGTCGTCTGGAAACTTTAGTATAAAATTACTCGAATCACGCCGATATGACAGAGTAAGAAATTTTCTTGTCTCGACTCGTCTGACATGCACTTTCGAAATGGAATCAAAAAGCTTCAGCAACTGGTAATATTTTCATCGGACATTTCTTAGGTAACAGATACAGTGTGAAATAAATTACGAATGATTCGTCACAACACGTGGTTTCTGCTTCAATCCTGCAACGTAGTGAGACGGTAGGTAATACCGAATTATGTAAAGGCTCTCCCATACATAGAGCAATGCACTCTATGAACGTCAACAATCACAAGACGCAAAATAAACGAAACATACAATTTAGTATGATAGTTGATATGTGCTTTTGCACGAGCTTACTATAGTTCCTTTAAAATGCTTGCACTTGAGGTGGTCGACACACGAAGATACTGTGATTAAGCAGTGAATGTAACGAATGTATCTTTCTAAACTAAAATCGAACTGTATGAGAACCAACAGGGCAATTTCCCGAAGACCTTTAGAGATGGAATTAAACAAACCTTAGCGTTATACTGACAAAAGGTTAAGTATACACACTCGACCTGTTACAAAAGTAAGTAATACACAAACAAACAAATTTTCTTTGGCAGTCACGTTATGCCCGTCCACAAAAAACACATAAGTGCACAAAATCTCGTAATAGTAAGTGTTTCTTGAAAGATTAAAATGTTCAGGGTGAGAAATATCTACTGTTTTTAACTAATTTTCTTATTATACAATTAGTATCGTTTAATTTGGCAATCTGCAACGGAAAGATGGTGCTGAGTGTGTTGCAACTACCCCTCTATATTCCTTGTATTGAGCGATGCCTTAATTTGAGCTCTTCTTTCGTTTCAGACATGTGACGCGTTGTGAGACGATGCACATAACTAGAGATGGTAGCAAACATACTTACTAAACATCGCCTAGACCCAGCTGCACAGCCTGCTTCGCTGGGTCAAAATAACAAACAATCTAGAAACGTCAAATTACACCACAGTAGACAAAACCTGATCAAAGGTATCCAGAAACCCTATGTTATGCTGCAGTGATCACTAGATGCAGGGTGTATACTACCCGGGAGATCCGGGAAAAACCCGCTCTGGCAGCTGCTGCAACGAACCAGTTTCTAACAGGTCGCGGGAAAATATTGCGAATGCTGGTTTGAAAAGCGTTACTTTCAAAGTAAATTTCCTTTTACGCAAGATGAATTATGTGTGAGAATGTACGATGAATTTCTTAAATGACAGAGCTTTTGAGTCTCATTTAAAAATCAACTCTTTGAGTGCGATCATCTAGACAAATTTCGATCCCAGAAGATCAGACATTTACGTCGTTATTAAAAATTTTACTGGCACATCTGTGTGATGTATCTTAATGTGTAACACGCGCAAAAAAGATCAACATTATATGTGGAAGCTTAGCTTCTCTTGCAGCTTATTAATCTTCGAGACCAATATTATATGTGAAAATTTGTTTTTCTTGTAGCAGCACTATGTATATTAATTTAAACCATTACCTTTTCTTATTTGTGTGTTCGCCCTACTTAAGAGTGATCTTGCTATTGGCTGACTACATCACGGGTCCCATGCTGTCATCAGCTGGCGAGATCACGTGACATGAGCTATGACTGGCTTAGAAAAGCACGTCGCAATCTCGATTTCTATGCTTCGGGAAGTAATATGCGTTGTTTGGTGGAATACGAATTTATACCTTAGTAACACGAAAATATGCAGCGTACATGTTGCTGCACATCAAAGATCTTTCCAAAACGTGTTTCTTTTCCCCCTGAGTTTCGTTTTCTAAAGTGCCGAGAAATTCTACGTCGGTGTGTAAAACCATAAACGTTCAAAGGATTTATAAGTTTTACAGTGCCGAGGAAAAGTATATTGTCACTTAACACGGAAAAACTGTATTTTCATCCGAATGAAAGTGTATTTTCAACCGGGAAAAACCCGTGAATTTTTTTTTCTTGTCCATGTATACACCCTGTAGATGTCATGGGAGTCGGACCCACCGGTAGCAGAGAATGCGGGGGATATTATATCGAAAATATATAAGCAGTAAGAGCAGATTGCGTCGGTCAGAAGAGCTCAGTTATTTCGAACTTGGAATAGACACTGGATGTCAGCAGAGCAACAAATCCATGAGTTACGTTTCAGCCTTTATAATGCTGGCCAAGTCGACTCTTGGCGATGTCCTTGTTAAGTGGAAACAGAAATGAGCAACTACAGACAAACTAAGACCAGGCGTACCTCATATATTAACGGAGAGAAACCGTCGCGTATTGAGATGGGTAGCTGTAAAAGTCGCATGAAATCAGCGGAAGGAATGCCTCTTGAGTCGAAGAATGCTACCAGCAGTCAAGACAGCACAACGACTGTGCTTATGGAGTTAAAAATGCGGTACATTGATCTAGGAGCTCCTCATATGGCACACATTTCGGTAGTCAGTGCTAAGCGTGCAAAGAGCGACAGTACTGTACAGTAGATGACTGAAGCGGGTTATTTGAAATGATAAATTGCGCTATTTCTTGTGCCGATCTGATGGAAGGTTTGGGGTTCGGTGAATGCCTGGATAACGTCACCTGGTATCATGTGTAGTGCCAATACTGAGGTATGGAGGAGGTTATGTTACGGTATGGGGATGTTTCTCCCAGCTAGGGCGTGGGTCCTTTACTGAGCCTGAAAAAAGCCGTAAAAGCGGAATGATATGACACATTTTACCTCATTTTGTACCACGTACAGTAGAGGAACAATTCTAAAACGGTGACTGTTTGTATCAGCAACCTACCATAAAACAACATCATCGAGGAGATGGTTTGTGGACAATAACTTTCTTGAAACAGGCTGCCCTGCCTATGATTTCGATTTGGACCCAATGGAACACTTTTGGGATGGGTTAGAACGTTGACTTCGCTCCATACTCCGGCGTTTATAACTTGTACATTCTTTGGTTTCGGCTACTGAGAAAGAATGGGCTGAAATTCCTCCACAGACAGACAGACACCCGTTTGAAAGTGACCCCAGCAGAGCTCAAGTACCGTACAGACGAAGAGTCGACACACCCATCAGATAGTGTAATTCACATATTGACAGTGTAGCATAGTGAAACTGAGTTTCAGTTTCCGAACTACACAAGATTTTTTGATACTGTGATGTTCGGCCTTAGGAGAAGCACCACAGAAGCATCTGCCGTACGAATGTTAACGTGAAGAATCACAATATACGCCAGTAATATATATCTACAAATCTACGAAACTCCATACTACTGCATTCGTCGATACAGAAATGTTCAATGGCGAATAAACATGCTCGCAGTCACGAGCTGCTGGTCGATAAACGATGGGACTACGGTTCCCCCTGCTACAGCCTACGAGAGTTGAGGCACATGTGTCACCATTACTTTCCTTGCTACAAGAGTTCAAGGGTGCCTCCAAAGTACCCACTACTTGAGAACTCTGATAGTCTCCTCGCTGTTTGAAAAATTATTTAGTCGCTTACTTAGCTCGACTCTGAAGAGTAGCATTATCAACCGCTCCTTGACGATCTGTACAACTGATTTTGGGGCAACGGGTACGCCTCTTATGCCTCTTCCATGGAAACAGTTATCACATAAATGGAGTAAATGATGACTAGAGATTTTTCGTGGATAATCTACCTAGTGTCTGCAACAACATCAGATCTGCAACTGCAATTACACCAGCAAGTCGCGTGTAAATGCCCAGATCACGCAATACAAGTTATATGTGTATTTAACCTACCGAGTATAGACTAGGATGTCTGTGGATTCATTACAGCTGTTACAGACCGACAGTAATGCGAAATACTTTTGAACGCATTTTCTGAAAACTGTCTTGAGCAGTTTGCTCGGCAGCCTATACGCAATGGCAATATCTTAAACCTTGAAGCTACAAACAGACCGGACCTCACCCAGAATGTCAGTACAGAAACAGAGGATTAGCGATCATGCTGTCACTATAGCAACTATGTTTACAGAAGTTAATAAATCAGTCAAGAAAACTAGGAGAGTGTTTCTGCTAGACAGAGTAGATAAACAGTTGTTAGCATCTCACTTAGACGGTGAACTGACATCACTTAGTTGCAGAAAGATGGGCGTAGACGACTTATGGGCAAATTTTAAGCAGATTGTAAATCGTGGTCTGGAGAGTTATGTGCCTTGTAAGTGGATAATGAATGGAAAATACTCGCCATGGTTTAATAACGAAATTCGGAACATGCCGAGGAAGCAGAGGTTGCTGCACCCTCGGTTCGAAAGAAAACGCAAAAATGACGACATTCAAAGTTTAGTAGACATTCATGAGTGTACGAAAAGATCTAGGTGCGAAGTATACAACAACTGCCACCATCATACCATAGCAAAAGATCTGGCAGAGAACCAGAGGAAATTCTGGTCGTATGTAAAATCGCTAAACAGGTCTAAGGCTTCCATTCAGTCCCTTGTTGACCAGGTTGGCCAGTATGGTGTAGCAGTTAAAGATAACGAAATGAAAGAGCAGTTTTGAATTTCGCATTCCAGAAATCGTTCACGGAGGAGTAACGTACAAACATATCGCCATTTGACCATCAGACGCTCCCGTATGTACATCATAGTAATAAGCACCCCGGGAGTAGAGAAACGATAGAAATATTTGAAACCAAATAAATCACCAGTTCCTGATGGAATCCCAATTCGGTTTTACAAAAAGTACTCTACAGCATTGGCCCCTACCTAGCTTGCGTTTATCGTGAATTTCTCTTCCAACACGAAGTCCATAGCGACTGAATAAAAGCGTAGGTGACTGCTGTATACAAAAAGGGTAAAAGAACGGACCCGTAAAATCACAGACCATTATCTCTACCTTCGGTTTGCTGCACAGTCCTTGAACACATTCTCAGTTCGAGTATAACAAATTTTCTTGAGGCAGAAAAGCTCATGTCCACGAATCAGCATGGTTTTAGAAAGCATCGTTCGTGTGAAACTCAACTTGTTCTTTTCTCACATGATATACTGTGACCTATGGATAAATGGCAACAGGCAGATTTCCTATTTCTAGATTTTCGGAAAGCATTTGGCACGGTGCCCCACTGCAAACTGTCAACAAAGGTAAGAGCATATGGAGTAAGTTCACAGATATATGAGTAGCTCGAAGACTTTTTAAATAATGGAAGGGTATCGTCAGGAGTGCCCGACACATTGTTCTCTATATATGGAAATATTTGGCGGACGGGGTGGAAAGCAATTTGCTGTTTTTTTCTCATGATGATTTAGTTTGTAGGAAGTTGTCGAAGTTAAATGACTGTAGGAGGATACAAGATGACTTACACAGAATTTTTAATTGGTGTGAAAAATGGCAGCTAGCTCTAAATGTGGGAAAATGCAAGTTAATGTGGATGAGTAGGAAAAACCTGTAATGTTCGGATACAGCATTGGAAGCGTACTACTTAACACAGTCACGTCGTTTTAAAAATGTCCGTAACGTTTAAAAAATGACCGTAGCGTTGCAGAGCGATATGAAATGGAACCAGCATGTGAGGACTGTGGTAGGGAAGGTGAATGGTCGATTTCGCTTTATTGGGAGAATTGTAGGAAAATGTGGTAGATCTGTAAAGGAGATTGCGTATACGACGCTGATGCGAGCTATTCTTGAACGTTTCTCAAGTGTTTGCATCCATACCAGGTCAGATTGGAGGAGGACATCGAAGAAATTCAGAGGTAGGCTGCTAGATGTGTTACCGGTAGCTTCGAACAACACTTAAGTGTTACGGAGATGCTTCGGGAACTCAAATGGTAGTCCCTGGAGGGAAGTCGGCGTTCTTTTAGAGAAACGCTGGAGTCAGATAATCGGCATTCGAAGCTAATTGCTGAACCATTCTACTGCCACCAACATACATTGCGCGTAAGGGCCACGAAGATAAGATGCGAGAAATTAGAGCCCATACGTAGGCGTACAGACAGTGGTTTTTCCCTCGCTCTATTTGCGAGTGGAGCATGGGAGGGAATGACTAGCAGTGGTACAGGGTAGCCTCCGCTACCCACAGTACGACGGCTTGCTGAGTATCTATGTAGATGTAGATCCAGATGTAGATGCCTTGTGACGTATCAGTGGATACTAATATTTGCAAACCATTGTAACACGGTCATTATGGCCGATCTCTGACCGCAGCTATGTGCCTAGCAATCGACATTCGGTGGAAATTTGTACAATATGTATATTGATCGTTTAGTGACAAAGCCATTATAATTATGGGTGTACACACACACACACACACACACACACACACACACACACAAGTGTACGGAAGTTGCTTGTTGTAGACTAGTCTACCATCTTGTATTGTTTTAATCCATTTCACTAAACTTGTTATAGCTTTTAATGAAGGTATAAAATCTACAACGTTTACAAAAGAAGGTATCTTTAAGTCAAAATATACCTTTTCATATATATATCCGTATCACTTTTGGAATTTAGCTTTGGACAATGGACAGGCCAGTCTCGGCCACGTTTTACACTCGGTCTGCTGGATATGAGTGTTGAAAACATCTGCCAGTAAATCAAAGAAAAAAAATCACATTTTTCTTTATTGAAGCCTAAGTCTTTCGTATATGAAGTTCCACAAAGTTTGCGAATTGACAGCTGATCCTTGTGTCTCTTAAGAAGGAAGTCAGTCCAAGCTAGTCCTTCTTCTCCTTCTTTGAAAGGGGTTGTCAGACTATTTCTCTGGACAAGTAAAAATGCCATTCTTCTCAGATCCGCCAAAGTGCACTCAAAAAATTTTTGTTCCATCTCAAGGAGATAAGAAACTAGCTGTGTTTCGAATTCTGTATTTAAAATCGGTTTACTTCCAAGCTTTGTCTCTCTAACCGCTTGCTCAGGCATTCATCAAGTCTAATAAACCTCTTTAAAGAGGTACGAGGCACTCCGAATATTCTTGATGCCCCTTTCACAGACAACTCCTTTGCTTTCACAGTTGCTATGGCACGTATCATCTGAGATTTATCCCACTGATGCCACTGGTTCTTACATTCATAACACTTCTTCGTTCTCGGTATTCTGCAGGGACGAACAAAAGCACTAGGATCTATTACCGCAATTTGAAAATTCTATTTATTTGTTTGTTGCTGTGTGAGTTGTATATATGAACTTTAAACAAAATTCGACTAATCATAACCCCGTAAAATTATATAAATGTTTTACAGTGTTTAAGAGAAGAGATGGCGTAGTTATGGGCCCTCCTTAAATTGGGGCCCACTCTTACACAAGCCCAATGGGCCCATATTCACACCAACCATTCTTAAGCAACATGGCCACTATCATGTCTAACCTAAAAGCGTGTGTAACGTAAAACGTGCTTCTAAAAGTAGCTTAGGATTCCGTTACTCCGGATATCACTGAGAAATGGTTTTAAACTAATCAGAAGGCTATAAAATGAAAACGATTTCACATACCTGCCTAACGTTTGCAGTCCTGAACAAACACCAATTACCAAATCACACAATAACCGACCCTGTAACTATACTGCTTGAAACAATGCTTATAACTCTCCACTGCTACCGTTTATCAACGAGAGGCATCACGCTACAATAGACAGTAGATTGTGAACTCAGTGTGCCTGACTAAAACTGAAGGTAGTAGATACTTGGGTAATATTATAAGTTTACTACGTGTTGACCATGACATGTGTGTGCCTTAAGCGAACGGTCATCGAATTGAGTGTCAATGATTCACTCAGATCCAAATAAATAACAGAAAATGGTCCTACGGTTTCATGGATGGACTTTTCCTTAACGACACTGCTAACAGAGCAGTGTGTTTACTCTTTACCTCGATTCCAAGTTGACGACCGGTGTAGCTGTTGTAGCAACAGTAATGACAGTTCCTAATACATAGTCCATCTAAAAATGGCGCTGAACTCGAATAAAGCGAACAGGTACTAATGGTTCAAATGGCTCTGAGCACTATGGAATTTAATTTCTGAGGTCATCAGTCCCCTATAACTTAGAACTACTTAAACCTAACTAACCTAAGGACATCATACCCATCCATGCCCGAGGCAGGATTCGAACCTGCGACCGTAATGGTCGCGCGGTTCCAGACTGTAGCGCCTAGAACCGCTCGGCCACCCCGATCGGCGAATAGGTACTCCAAAAAAGATATAGACATCAATACCTGTAAATAAAGATAGGCACAAAATTGACCGTATAAAATTTTTGTAGCCTATATTAAAAACCATCCGCGGCTCGTCGTCTCACGGTAGCGTTCTCACTTCCCGAGCACGGGGTCCCAGTTCGATTCCCGGCGGGGTGTCGTTGTGTCGTCTTCATCATCATAATTCTTTCCCATTATGGTCGGAGTAAGGCGACGGCAAACCACCTCCAGTAGGATCTTGCATAGTACGGCTGTGCCGGTGTCCCGCATCGTTCCCCTACGCTCTGTCAAGAAGCATGGGACGTCATTTCCATATTAAAAACTAACATTTTAAAGATAATATCTCGGCTTACTAAACGCATGGTTAAATATTTGAGTGTTTCGCAGCCCATCATTATTATGTATGACAGTATGAGGAAATTCTTTGCCAATACAGAAGGTCTATAAAACGCAAAAGTTTATCACCAGAGCAATTTAGTGTGGTATTAGATGAATTTAATTAGATAATATTTAACAAACAACCGATTTTTAGGGTGACCTTTCATGGAAATTTTATAGGGGCAATAACCATTTTGTAGGTACTTCCTGGCAGATTGAAACTGTGTGCCGGACCGAGACTCGAACTCGGGACCTTTTCCTTTCGCGGGCAAGTGCTCTACCATTTGAGCTACCCAAGTACGACTCACGCCCCGTCCTCACAGATTTACTTCTGCCAGTAGCAACAGTGCGGCTCTCGCAGCCGAGCGAAGGAGACGTGCAGTGTGTGCTCTCCGCCGTCAGCGGGGGCCCGGGTGCGTTGTTTACTTTCTTCGGCTGACACTAACGTGACGCCGTAGCGCTACAAGATCATGGCAAACCAATACAGAAGTTCAACCTTGAAATTCACATTTCGGAACGACTTTACCCGACAAAGGCGCTCGATGTTGAACGCTTTCTAAAAGAGGAAGCCAAGATCCCGGCTGCCTACATTGTCCGCATTCACTTTTCGCTCATCTGTAGCACGGTCTATGTAAAACTCATAGACGAAGCTATATGCGACAAGGTGCTTCGTGAGATGAAACAAGAACTCCGCTTCTGCCATGCAGAAGGAAATGTTGGCAACGTCGAGGTCGGCCATGCCGCAATGGGACTACAGACTATACGCATATTCGAACTTCCATTTGAACTCCCTGCGGCAGAAGTTGTGGCGGCGCCCCACCCCTACGGCACCGTACACGAACACGTGCCTGAAAAATAGACTCAGTTTAAGACGTATCCAGTACTCAATGGAGTACGCCAAGTGCGCATTGATCTCCAAGAACACGTGCCATCCTATCTACAGATAGGAGGGTGCTGGGCCATAGTTATTTATGACGGCCAGCCGAAGACGTGTTCCGGATGCGGCAACGAAGGTCACCTTCTTTCCGAGTGCCTCCAGCGTCGGATCACACAACTCCCACCGAAGGATGTTGCACCTCCAGCGACGAAAACTATGCTCCCCGTGACTTATGCGGCGGTCATGACTTTCTCCACAAAACAGACACAGCCGACCGATTTAGAGGTACAGGAATCACCTTCCACGGAAAGAAACCTGGATGATCCACCGGCCTGGCCAGTGGTGGAAAATAGTACTACGACTCTGGAGCTACCGAAACTGACAGACATTGACGACAGCAAGATGGCAATTGATTTCCTTATTGCACCGACCGAAGCATTTGGTCTCGGCGGGGGGTGAGTCAGTGCCGTCTTCTGACAATGAAGGCCACGTACGGAAACAGCGATCACCGAAACGCCGAAAGCGCCGTCATCGAACCGTGTCGGAACACGGCGGTTCACATTCGGCCGTGGAAGAACAACTGACCACTCAAGAAGCCAACCGCGAGGCTGAGGCCGTTTCCAGTGACTCCAACCTTGCAGAACAGACAGAAAAACAAGCAGCTTTCGACTATCAGCCCATTGACATAAACAGTGAGCAGCAGGAAGGTACCAGTGCAGGCAGCGAAGTCAACCGGTCCCTTACTATCAAACATTCCGAGGCTGTGGAACATGGGCAGACATCCGCGTCCGCTTCGTGGGCCGAGGACGTCGAGACACAAGACTCTAACCCGCGGCCAGCTGAGGCGCCGCCGGATCATGCAGCATAAGCAGCACAAGGAGGACCGCGTTCGGCGGGGGGTGACATCACTTCCGATGTCTGCTTCTCTCCAACATCGGCATGGATAACCTCGCCCAACAAACGCGTTGCCAGGCTTACCGCCTGGGGACAATGAATATCAACATGATAAATTCTCCTGTAAAGATCCAACTTTTGATAGAAACAATACGAGCCATGGGAGTTGATTTTGCTTTCCTACAAGAAGTGGAAACGACCGCACTCCTGAACTTTTATGGTTACGCCACATATGTGACGCGCGGTAGCCCTGCAGACACCGGAGTGGCAATACCAGTGCGTGATGGTATTAAAGTTACTGACGTCACGTATCTTCCCTCTGCGTGAGAAATAGCATTTACGGCGCTCAACATCCGATTCACTAATGTTTACCCGCCGTCAGGTACCACCAGACGTCACGACCGCGCCAGGTTCTACTCCACGGATGTCGCCCCCCTTTTCCTTGGACTATACGACCACAGAGTCTTCGCCGGCAATTTTAATTGCGTACTTCACCCCAAGGACCAAATCCCACATTACCAGCCCTGTCCGGAACTGGGTGCGATGATACAAGAACTTCACTTGTGCGACACGTGGGAAAAAGTCCACGGTAATCGCTCTGGCTACACTCATCTTACCAGTCATTCGGCCAGCCGACTTGATCGCATATACAGGGTGTTACAAAAAGGTACGGCCAAACTTTCACGAAACATTTCTCTCACACAAATAAAGAAAAGATGTTATGTGGACATGTGTCCGGAAACGCTTAATTTTCATGTTAGAGCTCATTCTCGTTTCTTCCACCTACGCTCAATGGAGCACGTTTTCATGATTTCACACGGGATACTCTACCTGTGCTGCTAGAACTTGTGCCTTTACAGGTACGACACAAAATGTGGTTCATGCACGATGGAGCTCCTGCACATTTCAATCGAAGTGTTCGTACGCTTCTCAACAACAGAATCGGTGACCCATTGATTGGTATAGGTGGACCAATTCCATGGCCTCCACGCTCTCCTGACCTCAACCCTCTTGACTTTAATTTATGGGGGCATTTGAAAGCTCTTGTCTACGCAACCCCGGTACCAAATGTAGAGACTCTTCGTGCTCGTATTGTGGACGGCTGTGGTACAATGCGCCATTCTCCAGGGCTGCATGAGCGCATCAGCGGTTCCATGCGACGGAGGGTGGATGCATGTATCCTCACTAACGGAGGACATTTTGAACATTTCCTGTAACAAACTGTTAGAAGTCACGCTGGTACGTTCTGTTGCTGTGTGTTTCCATTCCATGATTAATGTGATTTGAAGAGAAGTAATAAAATCAGCTCTAACATGGAAAGTAAGCGTTTCCGGACACATGTCCACATAACATATTTTCTTTCTTTGTGTGTTAGGAATGTTTCCTGAAAGTTAGGCCGTACCTTTTTGTAACACCCTGTATGTCGGCAGGTTGAAGCAACGTGGACTGACTGTGAACGCCGTCACCCACGATATACCTCGACCCTTGAGTGGTGGCTCCTCTGTGCCAAATCAGCAATCCGCAGGACACTTATGCAATTTGGCAAGGACGTGCCCGGGTGGCATCGACATACCCTCGATTTTTATTTACTACGCGGCACTCAGGGATCTCGACGCCTTACCCCCTTCCCCGGAGAGACAACATGACCAAAGCAGAATCAAGGCTCACATACTATCTTTGACGAGGCGCCGACAAGAAAGTGCCGTAATCCGCTCTCGACGGCACGACCGAACGGCTGCAGAGGAACCCACTATGGACCACGTTGTGGCGGATAAGCGCCGACATCGCAAACACTTAATCACACGACTCAGGACAGAAGACGGTCGCTTCTGTACGACCCAAGCAACCATAGTAAAGGCGGTGGAGGATCATTTTCGTCATTTTTACCAGGAAAGAACCGTAGATGACGAGGCCATTACTGAAGTGTTACAGCAAGTAACACGTACTATCGACGAGGCTACCGTGAATGCACTAACAGAGGAAGTCTCACTGGAAGAAGTCGAAGACGCCCTGGACAAAGGTGCGACCAATAAGTCTCCTGGGCCTGATGGATTGCCCATCGAATTCTACCGGACCTTCCGTGACATCATGATGCCTCGCTGGGTTATAATGGTCCGCGAACTTATGTGCCCAGACTGTGTTGTGCCGCTAGCGTTTGTAGAAGGACTTCTCATACCTGTACACAAGCCACGTGGAGGGCAATCGATTAACGACTATCAGCCGCTTACAATGCTGAACGCCGATTACAGGATTTTCGCCAGGCTTATGGCAGGCCGTATTAAGACGATTTTACCGATGATTCTCGCTCCAGAACAGACGTCGCAGGGGGGAGAAGCCAACATACACATGGCCACCGGTGACTGCAGGGACTTAATAGCGATCGCCTCTGCGTGCCGTCTGAGAACGGCAATCCCCTCCATTGATTTCAACCGCGCCTTTGATAGAGTGCACCACAACTTCCTCCTACGAGTGATGGACAGTAAGAAATTCCCCCCGGACCTCATCGACACCCAACGGCGTCTTTAGACAGCAGCCAGCTCACATGTCCAGTTCAATAGAAGGTTGGTAGGACCAGTACCCATTAAGAGGTCTCTACAACAGGGTGGTCCCCTTTCTACCTACCTTTATGCAATCGCACTCGAGCCACTCCTAGGGGGCCTTAAACACCGCCTATCTGGCATCACGCTGCGGGGCGTCACCTTCCGCTATAGGACATACGCTGACGACCTGCTACTGCTGGTTCGTTCCAGTGACGAAGTTTAAAGCGTACTAACGTGGATCGAGCGATACGGACAGGCCGCAGGCAGTTTTCTGAACATCAACAAGTCGGTGGCGTTGGATACTGGCCGTGGTCTCGGACCGGAAGCCCTCGCTCCCCTCCCACCAGTTTTTGATCTGCGATATTTGGGAATCACGCTCAAGAAAGATGTACGTAAAACAGCTGCAGCAAAATACCGACTGTTATTACAGATCATACGAGCAATGGTGCGACAGAACCTGCTTCTGGAGTTGAATCAGCTTCAACGTGTTCAATACTTGAACCTCTACGTGGCATAACAAATCTCAACCATGTGGCACTAGTCCTCCCACTACCGCTGTAGATAGTCGCCGGCTTCAGGCGGCCTTCAGTTACTACGTTTCCGCAGGTCATATATTTAAAGTACGATACGACACTCTTACCCTCCCAGTGCACAAAGGGGGGGGCTGGGATTGGTCAACGTCAGGGCGAGAGCAGCTGCCCTTTACATGAGAAACATGAGGAAACGATGGAAAGGTCAACATACCTCTCTCACGGGCCGTTTACTATAGGTTCTGACGCCAGTCTCTAACGTCCCGCAGGTGTTGGTTGCGCACGTCGCACCACAGCTCTCCCATGTGTCGACCTTCATTCTTGACTACAGCTATGTCAGCTAGAACCTCCCCGCCACACGTCCACGAAAGGCGAAAGATTTTTATACCAACCTTCTGCGGGATGTTACTCATAACGTGGTGGAAAACAAGTACCCTACGGTTCACTGGCCAAGAGTGTGGAAAACGATACACCACAACTTTCTGTCATCCAAGGTGCGTTCAAAGTGGTATCAAAAAAATGGTTCAAATGGCTCTGAGCACTAAGGGACTTAACTGCTGTGGTCATCTGTCCCCTATAACTTAGAACTACTTAAACCTAACTAACCTAAGGACATCACACACATCCACGTCCGAGGCAGGATTCAAACCTGCGAGGTTCCAGACTGTAGCGCCTATAGCCGGTCGGCCACTCCGGCCTCGGGCATGGATGTGTGTGATGTCCTTAGGTTAGTTAGGTTTAAGTAGTTCTAAGTTCTAGGGGACTGATGACTATAGATGTTAAGTCCCATAGTGCTCAGAGCCATTTTTTTGTAATCATGTAAAAAAATAAACAAATACATAAAAAAATAAAAAAGTGAGGGAATAGTTAGGACCGGCCGAAGTGGCCATGCGGTTCTAGGCGCTGCAGTCTGGAACCGCGAGACCACTACGGTCGCAGGTTCGAATCCTGCCTCGGGCATGGACGAGTGTGATGTCCTTAGGTTAGTTATGTTTAACTAGTTCTAAGTTCTAGGGGACTAATGACCTCAGAAGTTGAGTCCCATAGTTAGAGGTCTGCGCGGATAAGAAAAGTGCAGTCCGCATCCGCAGCAATTAATCCGCATCCGCAAGTTCCTTATCCGCATCAGCATATATTTAAGTTTTGAATGAGTAATTAATAGTAATAGACAGTAGTACTTAGAATTATGGTATGTAATGACATAGTTATTGTTACGGTGCCATTTCTGCGACAACTTAACTACTTTTGACTTCTTAAATCACAGGAAATGGTCTATACCTACTCTAAAGCAGACCATTCCAAACAGGAAAGCATTGGCGCTCCGGAGCACACACAGTAGCGGCTCGCATCTCGTGAGATTGTAAACGCTATTTAAAAAACTAAAATTCAATGTAATAGTATTAAATGATGAAAATACGTGTATAGAAACAATTACATTTCGCTGCTCTTGTGCCAAGGCAGCTGAAAATGACGATGGTTTTAAACTGTTCCTAGCACATTGCAACATTTACCGACAGTTTTTTTGTACTCACTACTTGGATGTGTCAAATTTTGAAGCCATTCATGTCAGTTGATGATTATATTATAGCTTACGCGCTCAGTCCTCGTCATTTCCAGATGAAAATATTTACAGTATTAGGCCTACACTGCAAAACGCTGGCGCACCTGTAAAAAGTTAAACTGCCAGCAATAATTGACGTTGTCTGGAAAAAATAACTCGTCTTCCGAAGAGTGACTACAAAATCAGTGGTTATAGAAATTAGGAGTCCATTTAGCTTTAGCTAAAAATACGATTGAAATCTTGAACCTCACCTTTTGGCTTATTTATCGAATTAAGACCTAGTGATAAATGAAATGTCTGTTTCATTCTCACCCAAACAAAGTTTTTCACACTTTAAAACATCCTCAACATTGGTCTAAATTACTAAGACAAAATTTTCAGTAGATTTCGCAGTTAATACTTTCAATGTTAAAAAATAATTTTTTTTGAGAGTTTAATGGAACTGCAAACGATTTCAAGATGTCTGTATAAAAACCACTGTCCCATAACTTCAAATGTTAGGCACTGTTCCCTGTTAAAAAATACAGAGTTACAGTAAAAATGTTCAATTTTGTTACGAATTTCAGCCCTTATCTTTACTAATTGGCTGGTAAATTAAAAGACATTATTATTTTGGATGATTTGAATATTCTGTAAGTTTTCAATGTGATCTGAATAATCTCTCACCGGTTATCGCAGTCACAGCTTGTTGCTGGTCGTGAGCCGTAGTTTGAAGTCCTACTTGTAATTAATTACAAGGCCCGCCGTGCCACGGCTCCGGCCGGGCTGTTTCACTGTTCACAAAGAGCGACAATGCTCGGCGGCTGCAAATGTTACTGTAGTGCACGTTAAAATTTAGGTAGGCACTTATGAGATCATCATTACCTAGTTTAATAATATTGACGTGTTAGCCGTTGAATGTTCTTTTTGCGAAGAGTAAAAACTTAAAATTGAGCTCTTTAATATGAAAATTAAAACAAAACAAATTGCTTGTTAAATATTTCCTTCTTTTACCTAATGCTACTTAAATGTTCTTGTTGGGAATAGTAAAAATGCTAACGATATGTCGAGGAAATTCTTTACTATAAATATTACAATAAAAACTCACAGGCTTCAAATTAAATATTTTCATCTTCTGCTTGCTTCTGATTCAAATTCTGTAAAAGAAAGAATCAGATGAAAAAAAAAATTGTAACTGATTTAGATAAGCCCAAAAAATGCAATGAATTAAGAAAAATACCTTTTTACTTTGGAAGATTACTATGCAGGAACATGACGTCATCAATCGTCTGTGGCTTCAAAGACGTGCGTCGGTCCTGCATTATTTGTCCCGCAGTAGAGAAGCTTCTCTCAGATGGCGCGCTGGACGCTGGAATGCAGTGCACGAAGTATGCGAGTTTGGAAAGACGCGGATAGACGTTTTTACGTCCATGCCACCAAGCTATCAGGTCGATGCCTTCCGAAAATTGGACTTTATCATTTGTATATCTGAGAATTTCATCTGATGCAAATTCAAGATCTCTCGTCGATTCATCTTCTGAGGAATCTTCAAATTCATTAAAAAGTACGTCAGACTTCTGTTTCTTTGCAGGAATTCCTCATGTTGTTTCCTCCTTATCTTTTGACTGTGGACAATTTCTCGCAACATAATTTTTCGCTTCCTTTACAAATTCATCTTTTTCGGCACTGCTAAGAAATTTTAGGTTTTTATATTCTGGATTCAAAAACGTTGCAAATTTATGGGTTACTGTTATGTCCCATTTGCTGATTAAAATAGATTTGGCTGTACTCTTTAAATCTATCAGAAATGGGCTGTCGCCATCATTTTTTTCAAGGAAGGAGAGAAGTTTTAACTTCCACAACACACATAAATAAAGCGTAGGGGTTTTGGAGGCTTCGAGACCACAAGAAGCTATTTTAAATGGTGTCAGAAAGGTTATTATATCTTCCAACATCCTCTTGTCTATAGGATTATCTTGATTTTTCTCTGACAAAATTGACAGAACTTCAAACCATTGTGAATTAATAGACTCAAACATATCCAATTTACTGTACCATCGTGTGTCTATATCTCCTTTCAATGACTTCTGAAGGCGATTCTGAAGACCAGATCTTTTAAAGAAAGTTGTGATAGCTCGACAGGAATTTATTAGTCGCTGCACGTCACTCTTCTCATCATTCGCGTCTCCTCGAGTCGTGTGCTCCAGCACAGTATTAAGAATGGTGTGCTGAGCACGAGAGCCTCTTGTATTGGCGAAGTGCTGTCACAATATTTGGACCTCTATCCGTAACAAACACGATGTTATTCAAAGCACTGAATAAATCGAACGACCGTAGTATCTTAATTAATTCAAGTTTAATGCTTTCTCCGGTTTTTTTAATTTCACTTTCAAAATTTCTGGTGCACAACACTCGATCCTCAAGTTTCACTTCATAATTAACATAATGTGCAGTCACTCCCATATAGTTCATTTTACGGTACGAATCAGTCCCTAAATCGACAGTTAGTGCTCCACCTCTATCTCTGAATATATTCTTCACTTCTGCGGAGACAGTTTCACGCAGACGATCGGCCGTTTCCTTCAAATTTCTGGATATGGTGGTTGGATGAGGTAGCAGTTCCTTAGCACTAACTGCACCGTACTTGACCCCCACATCAATAAGAAACTCTGATGTCTCGAGAAACCCAGATCCACACGCTACTTCGAATGGTAAAATGTCTTTGCTGACACGATTGATAAGCTTTTCTGTCGCGGCTGTCTTCAAATTTGGCGGAACTTCAGGAACTTTCACGTCTCTCTTGGTATTTAAGTAAGTAATTATGGTACTTTTTCCAGCCTCACACGAATGTTTTAGCAAATTTGAAGTTCCACTTTTGTGTCCAGTGTAGGAATATACTTTTTTACATGCAAAACAAGCCACTATATCTTTTATCTTTTCGTTGCCATCAAATACGTATCCAATTTTTTTCCAAATTAGCGATTTGTTTTCCTTCACTAATGTAAAATCACCTTTTTTCACCTTACACGAAATTGTATCCATCGATATGGTGTTCATTTGAAGAAAGAACTCTCACTGATATTTGCTACGATGCACGTTGTCACTCGGTCACTACAAAGCGCTAACTGAAGGCAGCGAAAAACTGCAACGGGCACCTGTGTGATAGACAGTGGGCAGGTTTGCCACCCAGAGAGCACTTCACAGGCCACACAAAAGACACGGTCGCAGAAACGGATTAGGCGCAGGTCTCTTGGGAACAGCTACGTCGGTCGCAGCCAGGGGCTGAGGACAACGGACATCAGTTCTACCCGGGCCCTTCAAGGTTCCAAGAATGTCAACAGACTTGAAGTTTTCAACTAACATTGCAACATACGTACTGAGCAGATGCCTTGCTCATTATCCGCAGATGACCCGCGGATATCCGCGCCGGTCGCGATTTTATCCGCCAAGTAACAAATACCGCGGATATCCGCGGATATCCGCGTCCGCGCAGACCTCTACCCATAGTGCTCAGAGCCATTTTTGAATAGTTAGGGGTAATGCCTGAAGAGAATTAGTTCATTTCTTTTTTATGGCAGAGTTGAAGTGGCGTTGCCATGTAGGAGTTGATTTGATTTAGTTTCTTTTATTTTTGGAGATTCATTTAAAAAAAAGAGATGGTAGAGCAATTGCCCGCGAAAGGCAAAGGTCCCGAGTTCGAGTCTCGGTCTTGCTAACAGTTTTAATCTGCCACGAAGTTTCATATCAGCACACACTCCGCTGGAGAGTGAAAATCTCATTCTGGAATCATTTTGTAGGTGTCCATTAATCTTATTCATATCGCGATAACGGATCTGGGTTATTATAATGCACTTTATGCCCCTCTGAGGCAAGTAGTGAGCAGCCGTAAGACCAAATTTCAATTGCGCGCCAATGTTGAAACGAAGTGAATTGTAGAAGCTAACTCAATATTCAAATTTACTCGCTATCCAGGAGAGAATCTCCTCAGCATATTTTACACAGTTGCAAATTCATGTACGTACGTGTATGCTCCACGTGTGGCAGCGGTCTCTAGGGTCTTGAGTTGCTTACCTGTAAATAAAACGAAACGTCTATTATTCATACATGGCAAATATTAGTGTCTAGTTATGAATATATAAGGAGCGATCGAAATGTTTCCGTTCGAAGGGCGTGCAGTCCAGAATCGGCATGCTAATCAGGTAAAATCACCTTGAGCATTGTGACAATCTTCCCACCGAAGCACCAAGTTGAAGATACCGTTTGGTAAAACACTGTGTCCTGCTGCGTGGAGAAGTCTGTAACTGCCTGCGGCACAGCCTCGCCCGACGAAGATCGTCGACCCTTCAAAGCCTTTTTTAGGGACCGAAGGCGTGATAATCGCATGGGAAGACATCAAGTGTACAGGACTGGTGCGCGAGTATTTCCCATTTCAGTTTGCTAAACTTATGCGCTACGACATTTGCGATTTGGTGACATAAGTTATCATAAATCACCAGCAGCACTTTTCGCAACGGTCGTTTTCGACTGTAATGTTGCCCCACATACATTATTCATTATCTGAAGGACGTCTAACGGTGTTTTTCCTTCGGTACACTAATACCCCGCCTGTGTGTTGATGATTATATATACCCGCATCGGAATCACGGTACCTTGCATATCCGCAGCAGTAATGTCCTCATACGGAGATGGTCCAAATGGCTCTGAGCACTATGGGACTCAACTGCTGTGGTCATAAGTCCCCTAGAACTTAGAACTACTTAAACCTAACCAACCTAAGGACAGCACACAACACCCAGCCATCACGAGGCAGAGACAATCCCTGACCCCGCCGGGAATCGAACCCGGGAACCCGGGCGTGGGAAGCGAGAACGCTACCGCACGACCACGAGATGCGGGCTCATACGGAGACATTTTGATCGCCCATCATACAGGGTGTTACAAAAAGGTACGGCCAAACTTTCAGGAAACATTCCTCAACAAAGAAAGAAAATATGTTATGTGGACATGTGTCTGGAAACGCTTACTTTCCATGTTAGAGCTCATTTTATTACTTCTCTTCAAATCACAATAATCATGGAATGGAAACACACAGCAACAGAACGTACCAGCGTGACTTCAAACACTTTGTTACAGGAAATGTTCAAAATGACCTCCGTTAGCGAGGATACATGCATCCACCCTCCGTCGCATGGAATCCATGATGGCTGATGCAGCCCTAGAGAATGGCGTATTGTATCACAGCCGTCCACAATACGAGCACGAAGAGTCTCTACATTTGGTACCGGGGTTGCGTAGACAAGAGCTTTCAAATGCCCCCATAAATGAAAGTCTAGAGGGTTGATATCAGAAGAGCGTGGAGGCCATGGAATTGGTCCGCCTCTACCAATCCATCGGTCACCGAATCTGTTGTTGAGAAGCGTACGAACACTTCGACTGAAATGTGCAGGAGCTCCATCGTGCATGAACCACATGTTGTGTCATACTTGTAAAGGCACATGTTCTAGCAGCACAGGTAGAGTATCCCGTATGAAATCATGATAACGTGTTCCATTGAGCGTAGATGGAAGAACATGGGGCCCAATCAAGACATCACCAACAATGCCTGCCCAAACGTTCACAGAAAGTCTGTGTTGATGACGTGATTGCACAATTGCGTGCGGATTCTAGTCAGCAAACACATGTTGATTGTGAAAATTTACAATTTGATCATGTTGGAATGAAGCCTCATCCGTAAAGAGAACATTTGCACTGTAATGAGGATAGACACATTGTTGGATGAACCATTCGCAGAAGTGTACCCGTGGAAGCCAATCAGCTGCTGATAGTGCCTGCACACGCTGTACATCGTACGGAAACAACTTGTTCTCCCGTAGCATTCTCCATACAGTGACGTGGTTCACGTTACCTTGTACAGCAGCAACTTCTCTGACGCTGACATTAGGGTTATCGTCAACTGCACGAAGAATTGCCTCGTCTATTGCAGGTGTCCTCGTCGTTCTAGGTTTTCCCCAGTCGCGAGTCATAGGCTGGAATTTTCCGTGCTCCCTAAGACGCCGATCAATTGCTTCGAACGTCTTCCTGTCGGGACACCTTCGTTCTAGAAATGTGTTTCGATACAAACGTACCGCGCCACGGCTATTGCCCCGTGCTAATCCATACATCAAATGGGCATCTGCCAACTCCGCATTTGTAAACATTGCACTGACTGCAAAACCACGTTCGTGATGAACACTAACCTGTTGATGCTACGTACTGATCTGCTTGATGCTAGTACTGTAGAGCAATGAGTCGCATGTCAATACAAGCACCGAAGGCAACATTACCTTCCTTCACTTGGCCCAACTGGCGGTGAATCGAGGAAGTACAGTACATACTGACGAAACTAAAATGAGCTCTAACATGGAAATTAAGCGTTTCCGGACACATGTCCACATAACATCTTTTCTTTATGTGTGTGAGGAATGTTTCCTGAACGTTTGGCCGTACCTTTTTGTAACAGCCTGTATATTCACAAGCATGTGACGTTCTGCAAGCGGTCGCATGCTTTAATCATAAAAATATGCCCAAGTGATGCCAAATGTTCTAATGTTTATATAAGTAAAAGTATAACCGTTTCAAAAACCAACAAATAGTGAGATACACCCTAAATTTTTATATATAAAGTGAATTTAATCATGGCACTTTTGTTGCCTATGTCGGCTGTTACTTTCAGATCTCAAATTAATGATCAGATTCACTAATTTAGTAGATTGCATTTTGAATTGCTGATGTGTCCGTGTGTCACCACAGTGAAACACAAGCAGTGACTAGTTGGAGGAGTATGAGTGAGAACAGTGGCGTATTTAAGTTTACAAAAATAAGACAAGTTTTTATTCATCCTTTTATAACTACAATCGAGCTGATAAATCTTATAAAAAATGACGAATATAAATCAGGAAAGGGATGGTGCTTGATTGGAAAAGCATTCATTGGGGTGGAAACTATACAAAGTCTCCCCTGAATTGATCACGTTAACATCGCAATAAGACGTCGTTTACATGAATCCACTGTGAGGCCGAATTCTATTCAAATGGAATAAGCTACGACCAGTACAGTACGAACTATGGTTCACGGAGAACAGGAGCTGTGAATATCATTTTAGGAACCATACATTGTTGCAGCAATATTTTACCTTAAAACGGCACGCTGGGGGTGAGGAGCGGAGCACTGTGGCACCTGTAATGTTTTGACGCGTCCTCGAAAATTTGTAAACTAAGCGGTGTGGCGTTCTGATTATTAGAACGCGGGAAACTTCCGTATCACAGCCATGAAACCCTGGCAGATTTCAGTGTGAGGTGCACCCATTCGCTGGTCTGGCCAACTAATTTGACTCTCAGGCACAACGGTGCATGCTGGGCTTGTCAAACGTCAGACGACCATTCTGACTATCTTCGTGACACACAATATGCCGAGATGATATGCAGTTTCACTGTCGCTACAGATGTAAACTGCCACTGGCTCTTGGTCCACCACAAGTCGAAGACCACGAGTATCACCCACTAGGAAAAGACCTAAAGTTCTCCATTAGGGGGGAGGGGGGGGGAGCAGAAGACGAAGGAGGCAAAGAATCACAATTACTTTCCACAAAGCCTTGGTACGGGAGCCGAATTAGCACAAAAAACCCGCCTCCCTGTTGTACAAACCAGTCTAACTATCCTCCAATCATTGAATCTCCACTGTTGACTGTTCACCTGGCCTGGCAGCCAATCGAGACAGAGCACCGGAGTTCCCACACTGGGGGAGCACAATTCTGCTTTGCATATCCTGAAGAGAGCCAATCAGCGGCTTAAAATCTCTCTTTTCTGAAAAAAAGAAGATTTTAGGCAAGGGTGGTGTCGCTCTCACAGTAAGCATGGCCTTGATTCAGCAAGAAACGTCTAGCTAGAGGGGATCACAGTCCCTTATTTATGAAGAGATGTAATCTTTTCAGGTCGACAACTTCCAATTTCTGAAAGAAACCTGTTAAGCTTCCCAGACAGTCGTGCCGTGAAATATATGTTTTTGCTACTCACTAAAAGAACCTGACGACTTCTTGACTTCAGGGGAGTTACAGTCTCGCCTCCACTATACACATGCTTCTAACATGAGAATGCTTGTACTTTTATGACCATCCTGCCATCTGCACAAAAGCTCAAATTACACCAGTCTCTCGTAAATGGCTTCCTCCACTCACTTTCCACCAACTGGCAGGCTCCACGACGGTCTGTCGCCTGGCCCAGTTAAATGTTTTGCAAGTCGGTGCTCTTCTGCTCTGACCCCACTGGGAAGAGTGGAGTGTCATGGCCTGAAGTCCTTCCGCAGGTGCATTCACAGTGTGCTGCTTCCCCGAATCATTCACACAGTCAGGTAGCTGTACACAACATTTATGACCCATCATCCATCCTTCTCCCTTTTCTCTATCGCCTACACTATGGCCCCTCAGGTTCTAGTTCTCTACAGGCTACACATGCAGTTATATGAACATTCTACACACTATTTACTCGTGTGAAAAAATCGTAAACCACACATACAAAGTATAGTACTGGGGAACATGAAGATCATGACCTAAAATATGAATATTAATCTGAATAACAGCGTAACTTAAATGAGGGAGTGGAGTGCCACTTTTCAATATATGTATTAACATGGCAAAGACACAGCAGATGATGAACAGCCTTATTCTTGTACAGACGCACGACCCTAGACTAATACATCTACGTGCCACGCTGACTGGTGCCATGGAAACATTACAGTGAGGTGACAAGAATCATGGGATACCCCCTAATATTGTGTCACATCTCCTTTTACCCATCGTAGTGCAACAATTCGACTTAGCATTGGCTCAACAAGGTGTTGTAAGTCCCCTATAGAAATAATAAGCCGTGCTGCCTTTGTAGCTGTCCGTAATTGCGAATGTTTTGCCTGTGCAGGATTTTGGGCACAAACTAACTTCTCGATTATGACCCATAAATGTTTGATGAAATTCCTATTGCGCGACCAAATCATTTGCTTGAACTGTCCAGAACGTTCTTCAAACCAGTTGCGAGCAATTGTGGTCCTGTGACATGACGCGTTATTGTCTGGGAATATGAACTCCATTATGGCTGCAAAAGGTATCGAAATAGCCGAACATAGCCATTTCCAGTCTATGATTGGTTCAGTTGGACGACAGGAGCCAACCTATTCCAGGTAAACACAGCCTGCACCATTGTGGAGCCAGCACCAGGACGCACAGTGCCTGGTTGAGAACTTGGGTCCATGGCTTCGTGAGGTCTGTGTCACACTCAAACCCTACCATTAGCTCGTACCACCTGAAATCGTGACTCATCTGGACAGGCTCTAGTTTTCCAGTCGTCTAGGGTCGAACCGATATGGTCACGAGCCCAGGAGAGATGCTGCAGGCGATGTCATGCTGTTAGCAAAGGCACTCGCGTCGGTCGTCTGCTGCCACAGCCGATTAACGACAATGGATATGTTCGTCGTACGTCCCACTGCGGCTGTTTCGCGCTATCGTGCTTGTCTGTTAGCACTGATAAATCTACGAAAACGCCGCTGGTCGCGGTCGTTAAGTGAAGGCCGTTGACCACTGCGTTGTCCGTGGTTAGAGGTCATGCCTGAAATATGGTATTATCGACACACTCTTGACACTGTGGATCTCGAAACTTTGAATTCGCTAATGATTTCCGAAAAGAAATGTCCCATGTGTCTAGATCCAACCACCATTCCGCATTCAGAGCCTGTTAATTCCCGCCGCGCGGCCATAATCACTTAGGAAACTTTTTCACATGAATCATCTGAGTACAAATGACTGTTCTGGCAATGCACTGTCATTTTATTTATACCTCGTGTACGCGATACTACCGCCGTCTGTGTGTGTACATGTTGTGTCTAGACAAGACAGCCTAGACACAATGAGAGGAAGCCGAAAGGAACGCGCTTAAACTCACGCAGGCTGGCGTGAGGTCTGAAACAGGATACGTAATGAATGCTATAAAGAAAAGTACGTAGCTTCTGGAATACTTAACTTTAATCCACATCGCTCTTGATGATACATTAATAGAATCTCAATATCAATTGAATACGGCGCCTTGCTAGGTCGTAGCAAATGTAGCTGAAGGCTATGCTAACTACCGTCTCGGCAAATGAGAGCGTAATTCTCAGTGAACCATGGCTAGCAACGTCGGCTGTACAACTGGGCCGAGTGCTAAGACGTCTCACTAGACCTGCCGTGTGGCGGCGCTCGGTCTGCAATTACTGACAGTGGCGACACGCGGGTCCGACGTATACTAGCGGACCGCGGCCGATTTAAAAGCTACCACCTAGCAAGTGTGGTGTCTGGCGGTGACACCACAGTACATATCCCTATTCCATGACTTTTATCGCCACACTGTATTTGCCCACACAGAATCTGCACGTATAGCTAAACATGCAACGCGCTAGCTTTCAATACAGGGTGGTGAGACATCCCTGGATCGAATCCGAGTGATGGATTAACGAGCATTCGTCTGCTATACCGACCTGCTTGAGTAAGATTTTTAGGTTGTTTTCTAACTTAGTTTGTTTAAGCTTGAAGCTAATCACCGCCGTAGAGAATACGATACACAACCAGTTAAAATACGATAACACATAAAACAATGTTTACATGACTCAGAGACAGAGAACGTACATAACATTCCTGTATTATGTTAAATGACGATCATGCCAACGCATAGGGCATAGAACTAAAAAGTTGGAAAAATTAATCTGCCAGTCACGCAAACAACGTACTCCATACGACAGGATAAACGCTGGGAGAAAGAGATGCTGTGTTCATTCACGGTGGGCGAGATACGACATTTGCTTAACCACACTGTGCCATTGTGTGAGGCGAATATGTGTAGCGCCTGGCTGAGGAATCACGTGAACCTTACAAGGTAAGTATGAGAAGGTCGGATAGCCATCGTGTGTTTCATTAATTATTTTGAACGTTAGGAGTTAACAACCAGAAGATGGTCTGCTATGCATTTCTCATGTAGACGCATAATCTTTGATTAAGGCATCTATAAGATCAACAAAAGCGTTATCAAAAACAGTATCTGTTCCGTAAGTGTTTCATCCCTCCACAGGGAATAGCTTTCTGACCATGACAATATTTTAGAGCCCTATCATCGCAGACTTTGTATTTCCATAATATATATGCTGATATACCAAGCGTGAAAAATGGCCTCCGAATCACTGTACTAGTTGTAAAAGAGATAAAGAGAGAAAGAGAGAGGGAGAGATAGAGAGAGAGAGAGAGAGAGAGATAGAGAGAAGGAAACAGAAAAAGCCTACTACTTGTCTTTCATGACTATTTGGGCATCACCAAACTTTTATTTACTTAGTTAGTTGTAGCATTGTACCTACATTTGTTTAGGGCAATTTACATAGCTCTGGTTACTAACTTCTGCAACTGTAGGGAAGTTCATCCAGTGTCTTATGTCACTTTTTAGTTATAATTAATTTCACTTACATACATGGATGTCTCATTGCTCGCTACTGTCTTATGCTCGCTTAGAGGCAGTACGTGCGCCATTGAGCATGTGACTCGAACGCTGCGCAATCTGCAAAGGCTTAACGATTCATCTGTGCTTCCGCACTGGGGTTATTAATTTTTTGCCTGGTGAGCTTGGTTCAATATGTTAGAGACGGTATAATGTATTCCACGACAGTGGAGACGACCAGCAATAAACTTCGTTTTGCCTACTGGTCTCTTTTATATGCCCTTCAGCTATGGTCCAAGACCTGAGTGTTCAGTACACATCAATTAACTTCAGTTTGTTTTGTAAGAACTACGTCTAACGTTTTAAGTAAAATTTACATATCTTTACTGAGAAAACAAGCCCAAAAGACAGTAGAGTATTTGAAGGAAATGTGATACAACCTTTACTATTGAATTGGATGTGAATCCGCACAGGGTAGCCGTGCGGTCAAGGCGCTTTGTCACGGTTCGCACGGCTTCCGCCGTTGGAGGTTCGAGTCCTCCCTTGAGCATGGGTGTGTATGTTGTCCTTAGTGTAAGTTAGTTTAAGTTACATTAAGTAGTGTGTAAGCCTAGGGACCGATGACCTCAGCAGTTTGGTCCCATAGAACTTACTACAAATTTCCTATTTCCTTTATGTGTACGTCGGTAGTTTTCTGAGGTTAGTTATAAAGAGAAACGTTTCTCGATTATAACACTTGGAGTTACATGCAAACGTCAATCCACAGACTGGCAGCTGCAACACAGTAGGAAGTGTAATGTAACGCCAGTAATTCTACGAAGTTACCAGCCATTGTTTGACGAACCACTGGGTAAGTCCCAAACTTCAAATAGTTGTAAGTACCCATTTAACGCGATTTTTGGAGGAATGACCAGACAAACCTATTTGTGCGGAATGTAAATGTCCTACAGTGATTGTGTATTTCATCGCCGGCCGATGTGGCCGAGCTGTTCTAGGCGCTTCAGTCCGGAACCACGCGGCTGCTACGGTCGCAGGTTCGAATCCTGCCTTGGGCATGGATGTGTGTGATGTCCTTAGGTTAGTTAGGTTTAAGTAGTTCTAAGTCTAGGGTACTGATGACCTGAGCTGTTAAGTCACATAGTGCCTGGAGCCATTTGAACCATTTTGTATTTCATCCTCTACGAAAGTGTGTGTGAAATCTTATGGGACATAACTGCCAAGGTCATCAGTCCCTAAGCTTACACACTACTTAATCTAAATTATCCTAAGGTGAAACACACACACCCATGCCCGAGGGACTACTCGAACCTCCTCCGGGACCAGCAACACAGTTCATGACTGCAGCGTCTTAGACCGCACGCATCCGCTACAGTAGCGGGTAATAAATAGTGAATGCTCGATTTTGCTTTTAATCTTGACATATCTGGATTAGCGAAAGAAAGAGAGAACGTTCAATTCGAATCGTTGGGAATGTGATCAGTTATCCTCGAAGAGCACAGAAATGTTAAAAGGAACCTACGTGGGCAAGGCTACAAGAAAGGTGCTCTGCATAACGAAGAAGCTTGCTCTGTGAATCTCGACCTGTGTTCAGTTTAATGGACGTCATATGAAAATTGAAGGGGATTGCTGCTGTCAGCTGCAGTGGGACATTACACGGAATCAGTGGCGACGAGTGAAAATGTGTACCGGTCTGGGATTTGAACCTGGGATTTCCTACTTATTAAGCAGATACGTTAGCCACTTCGCCATCCGGGACACAGCATTATCGCAGCTGCGCGGACTATCTTGGCACGCCTCAAGGCAGATACACATTCCCAACGAGCCTCACCTGTTCGCAGTCACCGTCCATTGACTCCATGTTCGTTACTCTGATATTCCCGCAGGAGATCAGACGTCTTACGTCTTTGTGCATCCACACTGAAAAAAGTGGACCCATTGCCCAACTAGGCGTATCAATTATACGAAAAGGTGTTGTCTTTTCTGTCGGACATGTCCGAATGCGTGGTGTCTATTCTTTCGGACATTTCCGAAAGAAGAGACACCACGCATTCATGTAACTGATACGCCTAGCTGGGCAATGACCCCACCTTCCTCAGTGCGGATGCACAAATACGCCATATCTCCTGTGGTAATCTCAGAGCAGCGAACATGGAGTCAATGGACAGAAACTGCGGATAGGTGTCGCTAGGTAGCGATGTTGATCGTATGGGAGGCGAACCGACATAGTACGCGCAATTGCGAAACGCTTTGTTCCGGAAGTCGCAATGGTTAAAGCACCTGCCTTGTAAGCAGAGCTCGGATCCCGGTTAAGTACATATTTTTACCCGTCGATGCTGATTCCGCGTAATGTCCGGCTAGAGCTGACAGCAGTCATCCCCTTCAATTTATATACAGCGCTTCACACCTGCGGATTCTGCGTGGTGTCTGTTCTTTCGAACATGTCTGAAAGAACAGACACCACGCATTCATGTAACTAAGGAACGTCGCTCGAGCTACCTGTTGCTCGTGCGCCTGGCGCTGGCAGAGTGCGCATTCTACACACGTAGCCTCTAACGCACTGCGCTCCGTAAACCGACAACGGTGAAGCAAGCACTTAAAGTTCGCTCTATCTGATGGCTTTAGTGACGCGCTGTATACAGTCTTACTCCTTCGACCTAGTTGTGTTTCTGAAATTGTCTTGGTTAATAATCGGTCTGTTGTTGTCGAACTCGCAACGGACTTGTCTTTAGATTCCAGTTGTGGGTGGGTTCGCGAAGCGTTACGACCATTTGCTCGCAATCGCCAGCGTTGACCGAACTCGACGTGTGACTGATCGTAGCGTATTTGCTCTCTTCTGTCAGCCATGTAACGAACTCACTCACGAATCATACCGCAGGACACTAATCATCTCTGTTTTGTGCAGATTATACTAAAAGGTTATACCGCCGCTGGTTTGCGTCTGGCAATAGACTGAAGCACCATCGCCTTCGCCATACTCAACTTTCATTTCTTTCATTTTTTTCTGTATTAACCCTCTTTTCATAATTTGCCCTAAACTGTTCATTTAAGTATGTGTGACTCCAGTCGGTTTTAATTTTAGAGTGAACATTGTTAATATCAAGTTTTATTTAGGAATCTTGCGCAGAGAATCCCGAAAATCGTTCATAAGATAAATTTTAACCCGTGAAACGTACCAGTTTATAGAGGACCAGACAAAATGGCGCTCTGAAAAATTGTGTATCTTTAGGGCAGGCCTGAATCTAATTACCGCAGCCCGCGCGGGACGTAGAAAAGTGGGCCCAGAATAAACACGAAATCGTTAATCATATTACTCTCCAACACGCGTCCTGCATTTTCCATTAAGTTCGATAGGTTAATACGACTATATAAAAAAATCTTGAACATGGCTGGATGCGGCAACTGTAGAATCGTATCTTCGTGAGTGTAAAGTGAAACACTGCCAATCAGTTGCAGAAATGAAAGATTTATTCAAATTATTTGATCTAGATTTCGACGTCTTTCAAAACCTGGTCTTAGGAAGTATCAGTGGATACACTTTCAATACTTAACATTATATATCTGTTAAAATGTAGGTACACAGAAAAAGTGAAAAATAACTCACTACTATACAACGAGTTATTTACATTTACTTGTTGCATGATGTTGTGGATGTACGTTAGAACTGTAGTCATAAAGCACCAATGATAGCTAAAATTCACCTCCATAATAGCAAAACCGTATAAATCATGCTGATCGTCATTAGACAGTACTTCAAAAATGTAACTAGAGAACTGACGTCGCTCTGATGTCTCTTGGTTAAGGAATGTTTTGAAAGAGAGAGGACAGTTCTTTAATGAGTGCGCAAGAGTGATTCAAAATAGTAGCACTAAAATTACTTAAAACAATTTAAAAGCTTACACTTGCAACCAAGAAACAAGGGATTTAGTGAACATATGTTACATCAAACAAGATTACAAGTCTCTACAGAACTTAAGACCTTACCACAAATTATTATTATTAAAATAGAATTTACAAAAGAATTACAAAATAAATTCAGGGAACTAAATATCTTAGGTTTGAAACTAATTTCACCGAATTATAAAATTAATTTATATTTCTTCCGTAAACCCACCTTCGAATTTAATGTAACTCCGGCAGACGTGTATCACCCAGAAGGCCATAAACTCGCAATACTCAACTCGGCAATACACACTGCAGTGTGCATGCCTTTAGCCGAGCGCCGTTTGAAAAAGAAATAAATGTAATCAAATCGATCACAATTAACAATGGGTACTGTGGTGTCACAGCCAGACATCACACTTGCTAGGTGGTAGCTTTTAAATCGGCCGCGGTCCGCTAGTATACGTCGGACCCGCGTGTCGCCACTGTCAGTGATTGCAAACCGAGCGCCGCCACAGGGCAGGTCTAGAGAGACGTCCTAGTACTCGCCCCAGTTGTACAGCCGACTTTGCTAGCGATGCTACACTGAAAAATACGCTCTCATTTGCCGAGACGATAGTTAGCATAGCCTTCAGCTATGTCATTTGCTACGACCTAGCAAGGCGCCATTACCAGTTAATATTGAGATTGTAAAACCTGTACCGTAAAGAGTGATGTACACCAATTATGGATTAAAGTTAAGTATTCCAGAAGCTATGTACTATTTTTGGCTACTATAATTCCTTGTCGTTTTGCAGACCTCACGCCAGCCTGCGTGAGCTTTAACGCGTGCATTTCGGCCTCCTCTAGCTATACGGTGTTGGCTCTTCTGCCAACACATCACATGGCGAGGAGTCTACAAATGGTCTTCTTTATACTTGCTTAATTTACTGGTGTCATGGCTTCGCCACAATCTCCAGATGTACTGTCCGAATTTTATCGCTTGCAGAATCAGCAGACGCAGGCCTTATTGGATGCCCTTGGACAGCTCGTCCAGGGTCAATGTGCAATGCAAAACGATGCCGCCGCCGCCGCTTCACCGCTACCGCAGCCACAACACGCAGTTGCACCAGCTTTTCGTCCGTTTGATGCGGCACTGGAAAGCTGGACGGAGTGGTCACGCCAATTTGGATTCCATCTCGCCGCCTACAGAATTCAAGGTAACGAGCGGCAGCCGTATTTGCTTTCGTGTGTAGGTGTGTCCACGTACCGTGTGAGAGTGAAATTGTTTCCCCGACACGATGTAGCAACTCTGTCCTACGAAGAAATTTTGTCTGCATTAGATGCATATTTCAAGGAATCAGTCAATGTAGCTGCAAAAAGGTATACTTTTTTTTGTACAAAATGTACGGCAGGTGAAACTAATCGGGAGTGGATTGCAACATTGCAAGGCCTTATTAGGGATTATGCTTTTGAGTGTGAATGTGGACTCCCTTATTCAGATACTATGGTGCGTGATGCAATTGCACAGAACGTTTCTGATGTTCGTATACGGGAACAGATTTTGAAACCAGTCAATCCCTCCCTTCAACAAGTGATGGACATATTGGATAGGCAGGACACACTTGACTTTGCTCAGGAATCATTTGAAACTTCGCCAGCCGTGTGTCACATTAATCGGCCTGCCGGGCGAGCCGCACGGAACAGTAAACAGCCCTCACGCCCATCCGCGCAGCCACGTGTGCCATGTAAGCAAGCAAATGCAGTGCTAAAATCATGCCCGCGGTGTGCAACTAGACATTCGCATGAGAATTGCCCGTCACGCCAAGCTATTTGCTTTTTCTGTAATACAAAAGGCCATGTTCAAAGTGTTTGCCAGAAAAAGCTCCGATCGGACACTCACCACCGTTCCAGGCCCTTTGCTTCACACCGGGATCTAACCAAGAATACTCGGGCTCGTGAACCTTCGCCCATGGACATTCATGTAGTTAATTCCACTCCGCCCAGAGCCACTCTAACAGTGACTGTGTTCGTCCCACGAAAAGTGTGCGTCGACATCGACGGAAATCCCGTCACGTCGCAAGTGATTCTGTATCAGTGTCAGTTCACGTTGCACGAGACAGTCGCTCTTGTCATCAACAGGACAATAAACTTTTTGTAGATTTGGACTTTGACGGAAACGTGATACCATTCCAGCTCGATACCGGAGCTGCAGTTTCCCTAATCAATCACGACACGTACAAACCACTGGGCAAACCTCCGTTGCGTGCCGCAAATGTTAAGTTAAATAGTTATTCAGGACAAGCTCTCCCTGTGTTAGGACAGTGTAGCCTTCTTGCAACATACAAGGGACAAACAAAACTTGTGACATTTTACGTCCTTCGTTCTTCTTCTGCAATGAACTTGTTTGGTTTAGATTTATTTCAGTTGTTTAACTTGTCTATCTTAAATCAGGTCCTATCAGTGAACCAGACTGTGCAGGCTTCCCTCTGGGCATCACCCTTAGTAATTTTGCAAAAACCTTCCAGAAAATTGAGACTTTGCGTGGACTTCAAGGCCACAGTGAAGCCACAACTTGTGACTGCTACTTTTCCTTTACCCCGCCCGGAGGATCTTTTTGACAAACTGTGCCCGGGTAAATATTTTTCTAAGTTGGACCTAGCATATGCGTACTTGCAAATACTGGTGGACGAAGAATCCCAGCGCTTATTGGTGGTTAACACACATCTTGGTTTGTACCGATTCAAAAGACTGCCATTCGGGTGTGCATCCGCCCCTGCATTGTTTCAGCAATATTTACAAACAGTTTGTGCGTCGGTCCCTACTGCAGCAAACTATCTGGACGACATTGTGATCTCCAGAAAGACGGAAGAAGAACATTTAGGCAATCTCTGAACATTATTTCAGGTCTTGCGACAAAATGGTCTTCGCTTGCGGAAGGACAAATGTGTGTTTTTTGCTAGTGAATTGCCATATCTGGGACATGTACTCAATGCCCACGGCATACATCCCAGTCCAGAGCACCTCCGTGCCGTACAAGACTTGCCTTCGCCGCAGAATTTGAAGCAGCTACAGAGTGTGCTGGGAAAAATTAATTATTATAACCACTATATGCCGCACGCCTCTTCCATTTCAGCTCCGCTTCAGCGCTTACGCGGTAAAGGTGTTCCGTTCGTCTGGACGACGGAATGCGAACGCGCCTTTCGCCAGTTGAAATCGGCGTTGCTTTCTAATACGTGCCTTACGCCATTCGATCCCCAAAAACCCCTTTTGTTGATGGTAGATGCATCGGATTTCGGGATCGGTGCTGTGCTTGCGCACAAAGATGGTTCGCACGATCGCCCTATTTCCTTTGCGTCCAAATTGCTCTCGTCAGTGCAAAGAAATTATTCACCGATCGAGAAAGAAGCTTTGGCTCTCGTATTTGGTTTTACAAAGTTTCACGATTTCTTGTATGGTCGTAACTTTACCATCATCACAGACCACAAACCTTTGACATCGCTTTTTCATCCGACCAAGCCTGTACCTCCACGTACAGCGCAGAAATTCATTCGCTGGTCTATTTTCCTCTCGCAGTACCGCTACGATATCTTGTATTGGTCCACTGCTAAGCACGAAAACGCCGATGCGTTGTCCCGTTTGCCTGTTGCTGATGATATAGCATTCGATTCCTCCGACCTTGCTTGCATGTTCATTGATTCGGAATCCGATGACGTGGTCGAATTGTTTCCGATTGATTTTCGTCGTGTAGCTGCAGCCACAGCTGCTGACCCTGTCCTTGCTTCCGTTTTGCGTTTTGTTGCTACGCAATGGCCCTTGCCAAAGTCACGGATCGAGGATCCGTTGGTTCGCCGATTTTTTGCTCACAAGGAGAGACTTTTTGTGCGACGTGGTGTTTTGCTGTTGCGTTCTGATAATGATCAGTCCAGGGTCGTGGTCCCACGTTCGTTACAGTCCTCTGTCTTAAAGCTTGTCCAGCAAGGACATTGGGGTATAGTGAGAACGAAACAACTTGCTCGTCAGCACTGTACTTGGTTCGGAATCGAGGCTGCGATTACGACTATGTCATCTTCTTGCATGGCGTGTGCCGAACAACAATCTGCACCACCGCGGAAATTCTTTGCATGGCCAAAAGCCACTTCCCCTTGGCAACGCTTACACATCGATTTTGCTGGTCCATTCTGGACTGCTCGATGGTTGGCTGTGGTCGATTCATTCAGTAATTTTCCTTTTGTTGTCCGGATGTCTTCCACGACGTCTTCTGCCACAATCCAAGCGTTGTCCGCTATCTTTTGGATTGAAGGTCTTCCACAGACTATTGTTTCCGACGATGGCCCACAATTCATGTCCGCAGAATTTGTCATTCTGCAAGGCAAATGGTATTCAACATCTGACGTCCGCGCCGTTTTCGCCACAGTCAAACGGTGTTGCTGAACGTTTGGTCCGGACTTTCAAGTCCCAGATGTTGAAGTTGAAAGAGTCGCATTCTCGGGAGGACGCGTTATTGCTCTTTTTGTCCTCGTATCGCTCTCAGCCCCGAGATGGTCGCTCGCCGGCTGAGTTGCTCCATGGTCGTCCTCATCGAACCTTGATGTCTTTGCTACATCCGCCGCATCAGGTTCCTGTGCAGCGGCAGACACTTGCTTTTGCTCCCGGCGACGTTGTATACTATCGCAACTATCGCGGTTCACGGCGTTGGCTCGCAGGACGCATTCTTCGCTGCCTCGTCCACGCTATGTATCTGGTTTTGGGGGCCTCTGGTGAGGTGCGTCGGCATCTCAATCAGCTGCGCCTCTGTCGTTGCCCGGGTTCTGCCCCTCCCCGTCTGCTTTCAGCGACGGTGCCGTCCGGTCAGCGCCCTGGGGACCCATCTACTGGCTCGCCTCATCCCTAGGTGTTACCGACGCTGCCTTCCATTTTGCCCCATGGCGACGCGCCGCCACCGCCGCCGCCGCCGCCGCCGCCTGTTCTCTCGCCGGCGCCGCCCGCAGTGGACGCGTCGCTGCAACCGCCGGGCGCCTCCCTGGGTCACGCGCCGCCGATCGCTTCCCGTGACCAGTTGTTCTCCGCCATGGAACTCTTGCCCTCTCCGGACCATCTGTCGTCTTCGCCCGTCGGGTGCTCCGGCTCGATGGAGGTCGGCCCTTCGGCCCCTCCTGACGATCTTCGGGCGCAAACCCCGCATGTTGGCGTGCACCCTGGACTAGGTTTTCAGGCGTTTCCTAGCTCTCCTCGGACCGAATGGCCGGGTGCAGGTGGCACAGCCTCGCCTGTTGTTAGGCTCCCCACCTCGTCGCATACGTCAACATGGGGTCCTCCCCACGGCGGGCGGAAGCCTTATAACACAACCGTTCGCCGATTTGCGGGGGAGGAATGTGGTGTCACAGCCAGACACCACACTTGCTAGGTGGTAGCTTTTAAATCCTCCGCGGTCCGCTAGTATACGTCGAACCCGCGTGTCGCCACTGTCAGTGATTGCAGACCGAGCGCCGCTACACGGCTGGGCTAGAGAGACGTCCTAGCACTCGCCCCAGTTGTACAGCCGACTTTGCTAGCGATGCTACACTGACAAATACGCTCTCATTTGCCGAGACGATAGTTAGCATAGCCTTCAGCTACGTCATTTGCTACGACCTAGCAAGGCGCCAGTATCAGTTAATATTGAGATTGTAAAGGTACGATCCTGTTTAGTTGACAGCATTTTAAAGAAAGAAAAACAACTTCTAAACGTTCAATTTTAGATAACAGTACGATGAAGTTTGACAAAAAAAACCAGAAGTTTCTTTCAATACTGTTTCTGGTTAAGGTATCGTACATAATTAGTAGACTCTTGAACAAAAAATAGGGCAGCAGAGTCGCGTTCTCTGTTAATAACAGCTGCAAACGAAAATGAATCTACATATCTGGTGCACAAATATATCAGTTCCCCAATTAGGGTGCACATAAAATCATGCGCAATGAATGTCCTAATTTTAATATGGGGCAACTAGGGAGATCGTTTAAAATAATATACAAAGAGCTTCTGGTAGATAAGGGAGGTGGAAATGTGTAAAACTCATATTTTGCTTCTTCTCAAACACGCACCGCGGAAACTGGAAGACTTAGTGCTCTTGCATAAGGAAGTTATAGGATACAAACTACGTTTGTTGGAAGAATCAGAATTTTTAAATATTTCAAGATGCCTGTATTTTAAATGAACAGGTGCAACTTGAAAACTGAAATTTCCTAGATAGTTTCAGGTCATTTTTTTAACAGCGTAACAACTGGGATTTTAGTTATAAGGCGATAATGAAGATAATACCACTTTCGTGGTATTATTACTGCCTCCAGTAACACGTTGGTAATGCAAATGGTTCAGTTTAGACGTTTACTGATTCTTTCTGTGTGTAAGATTAACTTTCAGTCTTCGGTTTTGATAGCACATTATGTATAATTTTTACTCACACATTTTTAATGTATGTTTAGAATAATTTTTCCTAATTTTTACTTACTCCTACCGCCTTCCCACTTCCTTTCACTCACGAATTATGTATTAAAAATTGTTTTACAGTTTATGCAATACATACACTATGTTATCAAAGGTACCTGGACACCCCCAAAAACACACGTTTTGCATATTAGTTGCATTTTTCTGCCACCTACTGCCAGGTACTCCATATCAGCGACCTCAGTAGTCATTAGACATCGTGAGAGAGCAGAATGGGGAGCTGTGCGGAACTCACAGGATTTGAACGTGGTCAGGTGATTGGGTGTCGCTTGTGTCATACGTTTGTACGCGAAATTTCCACACTCCTAAACATCCCTAGGTCCACTGTTTCCGATGTGATAGGGAAGTGGAAACGTGAAGAGACACGTACAACACAAAAGCATTCAGGCCAACCTCGTCTGTAGACTGAGAGACAACCGACAGTTGAAGAGGGTCGTAATGTGTAATAGGCAGATATCTATCCAGACCATCACACAGGAATCCCGAACTGCATCAGGATCCACGGAAAGTACTATGACAGTTAGGCGGGAGGTGGGAAAACTTGGATTCCATAGTCGAGCGGCTGCTCATACTCGTAAGTAACACATCACGCCGGTAAATGCCAAACGACGCCTCGCTTGGTGTTAGGAGCGTAAACATTGGACGATTGAACAGAGGAAAAACGTTCTGCGGAGTGACGAATAACAGTATACAACGTGGCAATCCGGTGGCAGGGTGTGGGTATGGCGAATGCCCGATGAACGTCATCTACCAGCATGTGTAGTGCCAACAGTGAAATTCGGAGGCGGTGGTGTTACGGTATGGTCTTGGTTTTCATGGAGAGTGCTTGCACCCCTTGTTGTTTTGTGTGGCACTATCACGGCAGAGGCCTACACTAATGTTTTAAGCACCTTCTTGCTTTCCATTCTTGAAGAGCAATTCGAGGATGGTGACTGCATCTTTCAGGACAATCGAGCACCTGTTCATATTTCACGGCCTATGGCGGAGTGGTTATAAGACAACAAAATCCATGTAATGGACTGGACTGCACAGAGTCCTGACCTGAATCTTATAGAACACGTTTGGAATGTTTTGTAACGCCGACTTTGTGCCAGGCCTCACCGCCCGATATGGATACCTCTCCTCAGTGCATCACTACGTGAAGAATGGGCTGCCCTTCCCCAAGAAACCTTCCAGCATTTGATTGAACGTATTCCTGCCTAAGTGGAAGCTGTCATCAAGACTAAGGGTGGGCCAACACCATATTGAATTCTAGCATTACCGATGGAGGGCGCCACGAACTTGGAAGTCATTTTCAGCCAGGTGTTCGGATACTTTTGATCACGTAGTGTAGGTTAAAAAAAAAAGAATTGGGCGATAGCCTAAGAAAATACCATAGGCTGGCTCTTTGTATTATCATATACCCACTGATACTCTTGTTTCTAGGTTAGTGTTGTAATGTTTTTAAACGTTTTAAGCTATTTTAGTGCTATTATTTTCGCTGACTGTTGCGCATGCTAAGAGACATCGGCGCGACGTCAGTTCACTAGCTACATTTCTGAAATACTGTCTAATGACGATCAGCATGATTTGTATGTTTTTAGTATTATGGACGTGAATTTTATACTTTAAAGATGCCTTATGGCTACACATTTAACGACCTCCGCAACATTATGTAAATAGTAAGTGTAAATAATTCGTTGTAAGGTCGTGAGTTATTTTTCACAGTGTACTATATTTTAATCTTTATAGAATATTAGCTATTGTAGATGAAACCATTGATCCTCTTGAAGATAGCGTTGGTAAAGAAATGGAAACCTAGGTCAAGGGGTTTGAATAAACCATCCTTTTCTGCAACCGATTGGCTGTATTTCACTTCATCCTCATGACGATTCTCTAAAAATAGAACTGCGGTTAACAGTATTACAAAAAGCCGGCAACCGCAAGGGCGATGTCCGAGTCGTTCTCTTAACCTTTTGAGCCCCAGTGGCTTCTGCCCCGACCCACAATTTTATTTATTTTATTTTGAAGTACCAGTGGCTTTAGCACGAATCCACCGATGCTACGAATAGCACCGGCGATCTCATGCGAAAGGCACTGGTAGTTCAAAACAAAATGAATAAAATGGGAAGTTGCGACCGAAACCACTGGGGCTCAAAGGATTCAGGCGCGAATTAAACTGGCCGCCCCTCATAATTCTACAACCAGCCTTCTGGACTATCCCACAACACAGTAGGTTGCGAAAGTCCGCTTGATGTTTTATAGTGCTGCATCTGCTCGTAGTCTAGCGTTAAACAACGCACAGTTTAGAACAACGCCGTTAGTTCGAGTTTGTTAAACTTCATTTAGCTTGTTTCCTAATGGTACCTGTCTGATGGAAACTCTAAGATACTGTGTTTCACGCACTAACACACCAGTAATAGTGAAACTTTCCGTGAAAAACTTGACGCTGCGTCAATATCAGAATAGTTTGTCCTCGAGGGTTCCCTCGCTCTAGAGCAGTCACCGGCGACTGCCACAAACCACTGGTCACTTGTCGCCGTCCGCCGACAGACCAAAAATACAGGGTGTTACACTCACTCACAAATAGAGAAAAGATGTTATGTGAACATGTGTCCGGAAACGCTTAATTTCCATGTTAGAGCTCATTTTAGTTTCGTCAGTATGTACTGTACTTCCTCGATTCACCGCCAGTTGGGCCAAGTGAAGGAAGGTAATGTTGCCTTCGGTGCTTGTGTTGACATGCGACTCATTGCTCAACAGTACTAGCATCAAGCAAATCAGTACGTAACATCAACAGGTTAGTGTTAATCACGAACGTGGTTTTGGAGTCAGTGCAATGTTTACAAATGCGGAGTTGGCAGATGCCCATTTGATGTATGGATTAGCACGGGGCAATAACCGTGGCGCGGTACGTTTGTACCGAGACACATTTCTAGAACGAAGGTGTCCCGACAGGAAGACGTTCGAAGCAATTGATCGGCGTCTTAGGGAGCACGGAACTTTCCAGCCTATGACTCGCGACTGGGGAAAACCTAGAACGACGAGGACACCTGCAAAGGACGAGGCAATTCTTCGTGCAGTTGACGATAACCCTAATGTCAGCGTCAGAGAAGTTGCTGCTGTACAAGGTAACGTTGACCACGTCACTCTATGGAGAGCGCTACGGGAGAACCAGTTGTTTCCCTACCATGTACAGAGTGTGCAGGCACTATCAGCAGCTGATTGGTTTCCATGAGTACACTTCTGCGAATGGTTCATCCAACAATGTGTCAATCCTCATTACAGTGCAAATGTTCTCTTTGCGGATGAGGCTTCATTCCAACGTGATCAAATTGTAAATTTTCACAATCAACATGTGTGGGCTGACGAGAATCCGCACGCAATTGTGCAATCACGTCATCAACACAGATTTTCTGTGAACGTTTGGGCAGGCATTGTTGGTGATGTCTTGATTGGGCCCCATGTTCTTCCACCTATGCTCAATGGAGCACGTTATCATGACTTCATACGGGATACTCTACCTGTGCTGCTAGAACATGTGCCTTTACAAGTACGACACAACATGTGGTTCATGCACGATGGAGCTCCTGCACATTTCAGTCGAAGTGTTCGTACGCTTCTCAACAACAGATTCGGTGACCGATGGATTGGTAGAGGCGGACCAATTCCATGGCCTCCACGCTCTCCTGACCTCAACCCTCTTGACTTTCATTTATGGGGCATTTGAAAGCTCTTGTCTACGCTACCCAGGTACCAAATGTAGCGACTCTTCGTGCTCGTATTGTGGACGGCTGTGATACAATACGCCATTCTCCAGGGCTGCATCAGCGCATCAGGGATTCCATGCGACGGAGGGTGGATGCATGTATCCTCGCTAACGGAGGACATTTTCAACATTTCTTGTAACAAAGTGTTTGAAGTCACGCAGGTACGTCCTGTTGCTGTATGTTTCCATTCCATGATTAATGTGATTTGAAGAGAAGTAATAACATGAGCTCTGACATGGAAAGTAAGCGTTTCCGGACACATGTCCACATAACATATTTTCTTTCTTTGTGTGTGAGGAATGTTTCCTGAAAGTTTGGCCGTACCTATTTGTAACACCCTGTATATCTACTGATGGTCTAACAATATGAACTGATGTACAGGTAACATACATGAATTGGATAATTTTACATAATAAACAGATCTAAAATATTAAATCTACTAATAAATACATAAGATTTTTATCCATTTAAGGACTTCCCCTGTCACTTCAAAGATATCTTCGTGATTTCAAGGATAAGCTTTTCTGCTAAAGCTTGTTACAGTGTGTATGATAGTTTGATGTTCTTTGTGACTGTTACAATAGGCAGATATCTGATTTAACATTGGTAAGCATATTTTAGCTTCATTTAAATTGCGAAATAACTTTGATGAACTCAGTGAACACTATGCAGTAGCACAAAACGTGTTGGTTGCTATGACAGTTTTTATCAAGTAGCATTTTCTTATTTCAGTTTCTCGTATTTTCCTAGCAGCTACTATTAGATTTTGTATACCAGAATCTTATGAAAGTCGTTTATTCGTCAAGATAGTCACAAGTACACAATTGTCTAACACTTGTGCCATATTATTCACTTTGAATTTAATGGAGGGGTCAGGTAGCAGAGGGATTTAGAAACATTTGTATCATATGTCGGGCGAGTGCTATCGAACAAATAGCGTCAGAAAAGAACTTTCAGTTCTCGAAAAGATCCAACTAGCATGGATGACATTCGACAATGAGGAAGCATTGATAGCTGACATACATTATAAACTGAGACATTTGCATATTATAGGACTGGTTAAGAAGTTGGGGGCAGGAGCACTGCATGCTTTCATTCAAAGCAAGAAATTCCAAAGCTGTGAATATTACCACATGTTTTCTTGAACGTCATCAGATCAGTCACTGAGCATACCTATGCAATATTGTTGTCGGTGACGACTTATGATGCGTTTATGCTAATATCTTTCTGGGGCCGAACTGCACAATACACCTGGGTTCAGTGTGGGGCGGGAGTGGGGTGGGTGGACTGCTGTGGCCGGTTGTGGCGTTGTGAACCACTGAGGGCGACGGCGGAACGAAGCCTCTCCGTCGTTTCTAGGTCCCCAGTTTAAATACACAATACTGTCATATCAGTTTCATTGCAAATGTTAATATTCGTTACAAACATATCTGCAGAAGTAGCGTAATTTATTTGTTTTAATTTCTGTACCATTACCTGGTCACGAACTGAGGACTGACAATGTTCATTAAGTCAGATTATTCCAATCGAAGCCAAACTTTGTTTTCTAATTAATCTTGATGTGCGTTTTACAAACAGTGGTGCAGGATTTAACTACAAAGTGATCATTGTTTTTCCTTTCGTACAATATGTAAAATTATTGTTTAGTAAGGAGGTGCATTAAGTTGCACACTTGCAAAATAAGTGTGAAGCAAGCTGTGTTGGGTAGTAATACTTACAGTATCTACTTATTTAATGACAAATTACAGTTAGGATCTGAGTGTATAAAGTTGACTAAAGTATTGGATAAATTCGTGTTGCAGCTGCACAGAACTAATATAGCTTCAGTGTCTCCCAGTACTCCATCGTAAATGTGTCGTGGAAAACGTATTCGCAATTTCTCGGAAATACACGCAACAGTTTGTGTCACTGTGTTTCCGTATCAGAAACGTTGACGTTCTCCACGCTTCTACAAATCAGTCTGTTTCTATTTAGTATTTCTACCCTTAACCGATTCTTTTATAACGACTTGGTGACACAGAGATCTTCAGTCAAATGTATCTTATATTATTTTAGTAGTTATTGTACTGCAACATGCAGCAAAGGAGAGTTGCCTCCTACAACAGGAAAGTTGCTTGCACATGTCTGCTTTTAGCACCGACTGCCAGCTGTCATAACACTTCACAGAATTCATGAGGCAGGCAACACATCAGTCAGAGCAGTTTATCAATCCTTCAGCAAGTCGTTAGGAGATGGACTGAAAGTCAAATTAACATTTCTTTCCGAGTCATATTCAAGGAAAATGGAGTACTACTTATTGTAGTAGTGTTCTAGAAGTTACAGTTGTATATTTCTCACATAAATATTCTAATCGTGAAAATATTGGTTAGTGTGAAACTACCAGGAACTGAATTGAGATCAAACTTCAAGAATACAAAGAAGCGAGAGAAGACTCTTCCTTTCTCTCAGTTTGATCAATATCTCATTGTTATTATGGATTCTCTATGTCTACAGTGTACTGCAAATAGAAAGATCTCGTACTTCCAGCGGTTTGCACTGTTTTTGAAACAGTATCACCAACAATCATACTGTAATCATTACGAGTAAAAGATACAACTGTATGATCAGAACGTTATGGGTCCTCAGTGACTGAGGTGGTCTCCTGCTGTCTAAGTGCTTTGCATGCTCGCTTCCCACGCCCGGGTTCCCGGGTTCGATTCCCGGCGGGGTCAGGGATTTTCTCGGCCTCGTGATGACTGGGTGTTGTGTGATGTCCTTAGGTTTAAGTAGTTCTAAGTTCTAGGGGACTGATGACCATAGATGTTAAGTCCCATAGTGCTCAGAGCCATTTCAACAATTTTTTTTTTTTTTTTTTTGCTTTGCATGACGTTCGTGTTGGAGCAAACCTTCACGTAATCGTATTCTAATGATGTCATAGGTCTTTTTACACTGAAACGGCAAAAAAACTGGTAGAGGCATGCATATTGGGGTACAGAGATATGTAAACATACAGAATACGGCGCTGCTGTCTGCAACGCCTATATAAGACTACAAGTGTCTGGTGCAGTTTTTAGATCGGTTACTGCTGTTACAATGGCAGGTTATCAAGATCTGAGTGAGTTTGAATGTGGTGTTATAGTCGGCGCACGAGCGATGGGACACACCATCTCCGAGGTAGCGATGAAGTGGGGATTTTACCGCACGACCTTTTCACGAGTGTACTGTGAATATCAGGAATCAGGTAAAACATCAAATCTTCAACATCGCCGAGGACGGAAAAAGATACTGCAAGAACGGGAACGACGACGACTAAAGAGAAACGTTCATCATGACAGAAGTGCAACCCATCCGCAGATTGCTGCAGATTTCAATCCTGAGCCATCAACAAGTGTCAGCGTGAACGCCATTCAATGAAACATTCTCGATATGTGCTTTCGGAGCCGAAGGCCCACTCGTTGACCCTTGATGACTGCACGACACAAAACTTTACCCCGCGCCTGGGCCAGTCAACACCGACATTGAACTTGTGATGGCTGGAAAAATGTTGCCTGGTCGGACGACTCTAATTTCAAATTGTATCGGGCGAATGGACGTGTATTGATATGGAGACAATCTCATGAATCCACGGAACCTGCACGTCAGTAGCGGACTGTTCAGGCTGGTGGAGGCTCTGTAATGGTGTGGGTCGTGTGCAATTGGAATGACATGGGATGCCTGACACGTCTAGAACGACTGTGACAGGTGACACGTACGTAAGGATCCTGTCTGATCATCTGCATCCATTCGTGTCCATTGTGCATTCCGACGAACTTGGGCAATTTCAGCAGGACAATGCGACAGCCCACACATTCAAAATTTCTACACAGTGGCTCCAGGAACACTCTTCTGAGTTTAAACACTTCCGCTGGCCACCAAACTCGCCAGAAATGAACATTGTTGAGCATATCTGGGATGCCTTGCAACGTGCTGTTCAGAAGAGATCTCCACCCCCTCGTGCTCTCACGGATTTACTGACAGCCCTGCAGGATTCGTGGTGTCAATTCCCTCCGTCACTACTTCAGACATGGTCGAGTTCATGCCACGTCGTGTTTCAGCACTTCTGCGTGCTCGCTGGGGCCATACACGATATTTGGCTGATGTACCAGTTTCTTTGGCTCTTTAGTGTATTTTATAATTAATGAGTACAGTGTAATGTCGAATGAAAGTTGTAGTTATTTTCTTTTGCAAGTTAGAAGCAACAGGCATTGCTGACGATCCAAAGCTGTATGAAATATTATTGAACTTATCCCTAGATTACGGATCCATATCACGTCAGATGTACTAGGCACACATACACAGTCCGTTAGTGATAATTTCCCACTTACGACGAGTGGTCACCTTAATCACTTAGGCTATCCCTGCACGCTCCCTGAACTGAACCACACCTTCATATGCCACAATGTCCACATCCTCTAACGTCCTTACTTACCTTATATGATTCCCACAACAATGAAAGACCAATTTTATTATCGTCATCTTTAGCCTGACTAGGTTCGAGTCGCCTTCCGGCACACTTTCTCGTGTGTCACTAGTTGACTGCTTATCTATAGTTAGTACAGCTGGCGTCAAACGAATTTTCTGTCTGCGAATAAGTTTCGAAAGTTATAGCCACCACCACATTTAATGATTTCCGCTCCATTACAATTTAATGATTAATATGAGACTGTTAATGCAATGTGTGCACTGTTTTGATGAATAAGTAAATCCAAGCTTCAGTCTACAGAAAAGAAGATAAATTTTGACTGTAGCCCTGAGCTCCGCCTCCCTTCTGAAAAAATGACTTAAGTGATTAGCGGTATCATCTGACTTATGGTAAGTACATATTTGACAATAACAATACAGGATGACAAACAGGATGACAATACAGGATGACAAACAGAAAATTAAGGATGTACATGTGACCTCTGTAATACACAGAACCTTGAGTGCTATTTTCTCTTAATCAAAGTTAATCATACCTGAAATGGCGCTGTGGTGCAAAAGAAAATCAATTTGTCCTCTGCGGCTGTAATACATATCTACTCTGCAGTTTAATCAGATCCATACTGGTCTTAACAGCGATTTTCATGACATAAGTAATTACTGTAAGTAATGCCACTCAACGCAGTTTTTCACACTGCACTTCGCCTGGTTTAGTATTATTTTTGCATGTGCAGTGCTTTTTTATGCACCTCATTTCGTAAATACTTTTTTAAAAAATTCCATATGTGAGGTTAAACAGTACTCTCTTTGCAGTTTAAGCATGCACCTCTGTTTGAAAATCACACCTCAAGATCAACCTGAAAACGACATCGGTTGTATTAAACAGTTTCAATAATCTGACTTAACGAAAGTCGTCCTTCGTTAATGAGCTGGTAATGATACAAAAATGACAACATAGTTCATTGTTGTGATTACAATAATTCTGCAGCTAAGTACATATTTAATATTATCGTCCTTTATGCAGGTTCTACATGTTACATCTAGGTAAACAATGACTTGGCTACATTGCTACTTCAGTTGTTCAGAAGTATAATGACCATTACTTAACTGGATAAATATTCACATTTGTTTGACATGGCTTGCCAGAGTCCCAAATCAATGACTAAGGAAAGGATGCTGTTAAAGGCCTGTTACCCGAACAGCAAGTAAATGTTTGTAAATCACTAGTGTTCCATCAAAACGAAATATATTAATAAAGCGGCATCCGGCAAATGTTTCAACTCAGTGATAACAAGATAATCCAGCTCCAGTCCTGGAAGTCGAACGACTAAGTTCACTAGATATGTACTTGTATTTTTGATGCAATATTCTGAACAATTTTCACATAATAAGCAAAAATGAGTTAGAAAAGTCAGTTTTTCGACAACAAGGAGATTATCCTATGAGTTATTATTTCTCCCTTCTTGTACTTTGTGTGGGATTAGCCTTTTCTGCTTTAAGCAGTACTACAACAATGAGAGAATGTTCATGTTATTGATGCCTCACTAGTTGTGTGCTATTACAACAATAACCATAGAAAACAAAGTCACACAGAAGTATGTAAGTTCGATATTTTTCCTCCTCTTCTAATATAATTTTGTGCAATCACAGCTAAATTAAATAATGGAATCCTAAGAAACCCTTGAGTTTGTATTCCAGTGCTGCGTACATAACAAAACAGGTTTTCATATTCGTCTGTTGAGTGATGGAGTTTGCTAACACCGTTAATTGTTGTTCATTTAGTTCATTGGCGCTGCTCTGTCGTTTATTTTCGTTATTTTCTGTCTGTTGGGGCTGGAAGAAAGACAAAATTGGATATTCGCCATAAATAATATTCGTGTTTACCTTATATATTCATCTTCAGAGCAACAGCGGAACACCCAGTCAGAAAAGATGACAACAAAAAGCTGATAAAGTAGTTATAAATCGCCGGCCGGAGTGGCTGTGCGGTTCTAGGCGCTGCAGTCTGGAGCCGAGCGACCGCTACGGTCGCAAGTTCGAAACCTACCTCGGGCATGGATGTGTGTGATGTCCTTAGGTTAGTTAGGTTTAAGTAGTTCTAAGTTTCAGGCTACTGATGATCTCAGAAGTTAAGTCGCATAGGGCTCAGAGCCATTTGAACCAGTTATAAATCGGGGTCCAAAGTCAAAATTTATAGGACATCTACAGTGGGTGTGGAGGATGGAGGGAAGAGACAGGCATGAACGATATTGTAGTTAACTGTTTCTTATCGCTTCTACAATGAGGTTCCCGTCTCCAGCGAAAGAAATTAATTCGTTGGCTGAAATTCATTGACATTTAATGGGTCTGTGTTCTGCGTGGTGTGCTGACGTGTTAACGCTGTTCTGGAAGTTCGGCGTCATGACTCGGCAGCGAGTGCATTATCTCGGCCAGGCTTAGGCAACATTGGCGCTCCCGGGGCGCGCTGGCGTTCCGCGAGGGCAGTCGTGTCTGCTGTGCCCGGGCTCCCCCACCACAGCGCTATGCCGAGCAGCTGTGAGTGAGACGGCTATAATGCTACACACATGGAAGCTTAGGAAGGCTTATTTGCAACACAGTGCAGTTACTTCTAAGAAGCGAATACTGCAGCATACATTTATAAGCGGGAGTTTATCACATTAGTCTATTTTCAACTCTTTTTTTTCCACTGAAGCAGTAACTTTTATTACTTCCTTAAATAAATACGTTTCATAGTGCTACCGCTGTGAGGAGAACTACAAAAGCATAACATACAGGAAACTAACAGACGTTGTGATGTTTATAAATGTATACATATTTAAATTTTAGAATATGTAATACATCTGGAACTGTGTTATTGTGATACAGTCAAACACGTGAAGCTCCGCATATTAAATTCTGTTGAACCGGAACGTAGGTGGGACTTCCTCAACTACGTGAGAGAAGAAGAAACGTTCGCACACATTGTTGAACCAAACACTGAAACAATTTTAGCGGCTTGTTGTGCAGTCGATGATATTGATCGTGGGGTAACATTTAATAATATTCTTGTAAATTGCTGAATTGAACAAACAGATCGATGAGCTAGGTACTCCACTATATGCCAATCACCTCAGGTAGGAAGTAACGAGGTACATTAGAAGTGCAAAGCAAGAATTGTCTGACAAACAAATCGAAATCAATCTTCCTTCGTGCAGTATCGTGGAGTCTCTTTAAGAACTCATGAGAACATGTTTTAATTACTGAAACGTATTCTGCTTTGCCTGATCCTCAAATAACTTCCGTAAGTGCTGGAAATGTTGTGTTTTTATTTGTGATTCTTTCTTTTGGGTATAGTGCCAACAAAAATATATCCTATATCTATAATGATTAAAGATATTAGCCTACTCATAATGTTTACAATATAACCACGGGAGAAGTTCCACAAACATGAATCGCGTCAGGTGTATAGGGTTTTCAGTTATCTGCACGCTTCAGACAGAAAAAGAAACAAAAATAACTGACAGTTCTGATTCGTGGACTTTAGTTTGCAGCCAATGCAACTGAGTATAATTAGTGACGTCGTTCTAGGTCTAGAACGTAGTCACCTGGTTACAGAAATGCGAAGTAACGTCACTGACATATACTTCTGGTGTGACAGCCCTTGTCAGACACGACTTTCAGACGCAATCTGTATTCGCTTCCTTGCACTCAGAAGGAACACAAAAGCTGATGAACTGAAACTTCGCAACTACCTAGAATATGCTTTGCAGCTGTATGACTGTCGAGTTACTTACTGGATGGTGCAGAAAATATCGGAAGTTCATTTGATAGTTCCTTGTCATTTCTACTGAATAACATGAGTGACTTTTCTATAATGTGTGACATGGTGAGTCCCTTTTGTTTAATGTGTAACATCAGATTATCAGATTATGAATTGAATCCAGGGGGATATACTTGGAAATTGAAGCTAATATCGTCTTTTACATTGCGATTTATCTGTCCCAGCCACTAATGGGGCCGTATTGGGGGACGAATGCTTCAGCTCTTCACTAGCTCTGACAGAATGGGGTCGTGGTGTAAGGTAAATGCGGCATATGATCTCTATTACAGTCTGGATTGCCGTCAGATTTTTACCTATTCTTTGATGGAGCTTCCATTAGCCAGATCCAAAATTGATAAGGAAATCTTAATAAAACGGCAGTGCAAGTCATCTGGTTACCTTCTGTACCTTACACTGTAAAAGCAAAAAAACTTGTGATTCTGTACCTTTGATAATGCCTTTTTCTTCTTCTGTCAACAAATTCTTGGTTTTTGTGAATACAAAACTTTTTTCAGTAAACTGTCCCACGCCCGCATCTCGTGGTCGTGCGGTAGCGTTCTCGCTTCCCACGCCCGGGTTCCCGGGTTCGATTCCCGGCGGGGTCAGGGATTTTCTCTGCCTCGTGATGGCTGGGTGTTGTGTGATGTCCTTAGGTTAGTTAGGTTTAAGTAGTTCTAAGTTCTAGGGGACTGATGACCATAGATGTTAAGTCCCATAGTGCTCAGAGCCATTTGAACCATTTGAACAAACTGTCCCACGGAATAATTTCTTAACTGGGCTTCTCCATTAGATTAAGCACAATATCAAACATAAGAAGAAACGTATTCTATAACATTATCTGAAACAGTCTGACGGTGGGCAGATATTAATATAAAATACTGAATGAGGGAGAAAGAGAAAGAATGGGTGCGAATGTTCGTGACTTCCAGCAGCACTGTGTATTGTGGTAACGTAATGGCGGAAGTCACTAGTTTGTGCAGGATGATGACTGGAACCCGGATGCTCCGGCTTTGTAGCATGGTTGACTTAATGGCCCCTGCCATCCTGAAACACTTTCCGTCCGACCCTAGTTCTCAACTTATCGCACCCTGCGAAGCAGAGTCACTCATCCATTAACCCCCTACTCGCAAATTATTGATTCTCGGAGGAGTCTGGACGATAGTAGTGGATTCGAACTGAAACAAACATCAAGGAGTAGTCGCGCTCTGACAGAAATGTATACACTGATAAGCCAGAACATCATTACCACTGCCCGCTGTGACGCTGAATGTTGCCTGGTGGCGTTGCGGGCAGGTGATGCGGTAACAAAAGCATGTAAGTGGAGCAGACACGGACGGAGGATCACCCTAGCTAACATATGGGCTCCGAATGAGTTAGTTCATTGAAATAAGCGTCTTTGACAAAGGGCTGATTAGTCATCACGCAGAACCTGTCAACGAGTATCTCGAAAACGGCGAAGCTGGTCGAATGTTCACGTGCTACTGCCGCGAGCATCTACAGAAAGAGGCAGAAGGACATTTACTCACTGAACCATCGAGCCGCACTAAGAATGGACAAAAAAACGAACCGAAAAACAAATTTCCTAACGACAAAGATGGTTATGAACGCCACACACCAAAATTCACATATGGTTCAAATATGGAGTACGACCACTTAAGTAAAAACCTTTCTGATACACTACCTGATATAAAGAACGGAGAAAATTGTTACGATTAGCCCAGTTTATTCAGAGAGAAGTTAGAGAACCGTAAAGGAATCACAGATGAATGTGCAGGTGCTGTATCCGATTAAGGTCATACCCCTCCAGACATTCAGCTGCCTGTGTACGAGTAATTTGTTTCTCTGAACAGGATTTCATATAGCGTGCCGTGTGGCCGGAAATTATCTTCTTCGAGATCTATTTTTTCAGTGTCCTTTATTTCAGTTTATGTATCACATCTGACATAAATAACACCACCATGTAACAAACTTCACTTTTTCACCCTAAAGCACGCTGAGGTACGTAGTTCTAAAAAAAACTATGAACTGCAACGAGCCCTTCTGATATCAGCATATGCGAGAATTATGTACAATTAATTTTGTGCTAAAAGCACAACGTGTCATCGCGAGTACATATCAGTTAAATTTCTTTTCTTCTTTCTGCTTTACATGTGATTACATGGTTCAGGACGAAGCAAATCTGTGGGCCATATTTTAGCAACTGCAACTTATTAACTGAGAACAGCAAGGATGTTGTTTTACGATTTGTGAGATGCATGTCGTCTCTCAGACTAGAAGCTAAATAAATATACGGTGGCAGTTATTGTTTATATGCTGTTCTTAGCCTATGGTGGAGAATTCCTCCTCTCTAGTGAAATAGTATGCAAATAAAGTATCACTGCAAACATTTTGTTGTTGCGAATGACTCCCATGAGGTTCTTTTCGTGTAATTCCGTTCATGCAACGGTAAACATTTCAGTGAAATCCGGAGGAGCATCAGTATTCCTGAGAACGAAATTCGCTCCACCTCCGAAGACTCTCCGTTGCCACTGAAACGACACCTCGTCTTTGCGAAACTGTCCACGGAAATATTAATTACGTTAAATGCACATTTCTGATTCTTTTAAATCCTCATTTTATCTTATAGATTTTCACCCATTTATGCTTGAAACGTATCGATATTTCAGCAACAATTCCCAATGTTTCAGAAACATTTGTGGCCTGATTTGCTAAGATGTGATGTTAAAATGACTGTTGTTTCATTTCTCTATGATGTTTCGCGGAGGTACTAACTTAATGCCTTGGCGCTACGAAGTCGTGGGGCAGTACTTTTATTCTTTGCCAACAAGTCCTTAATAAAATATACGTGATGTAACTACTCGTTCTTTCTACCTTCAATGATGGATTGTGTAACAGTATTTTTAACCTTTTCACTTTTCCGCTATATTCATCATTTCCTTTCGTGATCTATAGAGCACAAACATGAACTTGAAGTTATTACTCGTTGTAACATCAGAATCTTCTCCTCAGTGCTTAGTGCTCAATGATTTTGATACACTAATGTAAAGAAAAGCCGTGACAATGGTTGTCATACCACAGTGCTTAATTAGACATCGTCTTCGGCAGATGTTGCGCTCTTCTCGGCTGCCGTTGCGAGAATGAACTACCAGTCAGCCATATCTGGATTTACAGTTTACTATGGATTACGAATCAGGGTGCAGATAATACTTTAACATACGAATAAAAAGTTGTAACATAACTGAGGGTCACGTCAGTTGTCATACAAAAATCTAGGTGTCAACATTCATCAACACTTCGGCTTTGGATTTGAAACACGTTCTCCATGAGAAGTAATGTTTCATGGATTACAATTTGACAGTAATCTCAGGTGATAAGACGATCGCCGGTTCAAAGCCTCACGCATGACGTACATCTAACTTTTTCCAGTATAACACAGTGACCTTAACAGAATATTTTCATTAAAAAGAATTACATGAAGATGGATTTCCTCCTTTCGACAAGTGAACTTATACATACAAAGAAAAATTATTCGAACCGGTAGTTAAAGGCAGTGTTTTTGATAAAAAACGAATTCATTTTTCACGAATCCCCTTTTGAAGTATTTGTACTTCACCCACTGGTGTGAAAGTTCTACAAGACAGTCAATGGCGCCTGACATAACGATTTAATTAGACTGAAACTCTGTAAACAGAATTATTTTGTTTATTCTCTTTTCCAATGTTATTTCTGTGCCAGTCCGTTGACTTTCATCGTATGTCTAATTGCATATTATTTTCTAAATTGCAATACATATCAATAAAAAACTACTCCGTTAATTTGGGTGCTGTAATGTTAGTCCTAAGCGTCCTTTTAGGTGTCTGTACGCTACCTGCTGCCGTGGTAGACAAGTGGGCGTTCTTATATTGATTATCGTTGCGCCAGCTGTAATCAATACTACAGTAGCAGAACGCTGCGTAACTTGCTTATTAACGTGGGTGCCATTCACGACTATGAGAACATTTTACTGAAAATTTTTGGCAGCTATACGGTCCAGTCACATTAACGTGACTACCGCCCATATGCGACGTCAACGTGCAAGAATCACTCACAGACGTCACGTGGCAGCACTTGTATTGGATGATATATGAAGTTGTCGGGGGACGTGGAAAACAATGCAGACGTTGTCGTAATGCGGAAACGGAAAGATTATCTGACGCCCAAAAGAGCGTTAGCATTGGATTTAGGGCCAAGGGTGGAAACATTTCCGAACGTCTAAGTTTGCAATCCCGGCGGGCTCAGGGATTTTCTCTGCCTCGTGATGGCTGGGTGTTGTGTGCTGTCCTTAGGTTAGTTAGGTTTAAGTAGTTCTAAGTTCTAGGGGACTGATGACCATAGATGTTAAGTCCCATAGTGCTCAGAGCCATTTGAACCATTTTCTAAGTTTGCAAACGAGCCGCCGTGGTTAAAGTATACCGTGCATGGAACCATGGCGCTATCCAAAACCAACGGCAAGGCAACTGTGGTGAAAAACAGGCTATAGATGACGGGGATGAACGATGGCTGCGAAGATGTGTACTGGCGAACAGATGCGCAGCTGTTCAGCAATTGACCTCCCGCATGAACTAAGGGTCTACCGACAGTGTCCCCTCAACGCCCGATCAGCGAACGTTGCTGGGTATGTGCCTCTGCAGAAGACACCCGGTTCACGCACCCATGATGGTTGCTGTTCATCAGCGACGAAGGCTGGAATTTGCACGCTAATACTGCAACTGGATGTCCAATGAGTAGCGAAAGGTGGTCTTTTCATATGAATCACGTTTAATCCTCCGTTGGACATGTGGCAGTAGCGTGTATGGCGTGAAGCTCAAAAATGGTTCAAATGGCTCTGAGCACTATGGGACTTAACATCTGAGGTCATCAGTCCCCTAGAACTTAGAATTACTTAAACATAACTATCCTAAGGACATCACACACATCCATGCCCAAGGGAGGATTCGAACCTGCGACCGTAGCAGTCACGCGGTTCCCGACTCAAGCGCCTAGAACCGCTCGGTCACCGCGGCCGGCATGGCGTGAAGCTTCTGAAAGCAAACATTCTATAACATTCGTCGGAAGGGTCCAGGACGGACGAGGGAGGGTTATGGTCTGGGGAATGTTATTGTGGCCCAATGAATGTATGATTGAGGCCCCTGTCAACCCCTACATAGGGAGCTTGTTTTCCCTCGTCGCGGTGACATCTACCAGCAGCACTACGCAACGTGTCACACAGCTCACGGTGTAAATGTCCGTTTAGAATAGCACCAGGAAGCGTTTTCCGTACTCCCCCGTCCACCGGACTCCCCAGATGTGAATCCAATCGGGAATCTGTCGGACCACATCGTTCGCGCCGCGGATCCTCAGCGGAGAATCCTAGCGCAGCTGGCGACGGCGCTGGAGTCGGCATGGCTCCACATCGCTGTCGGTACCCTCCACAACCTCACTGATTCTCTTTCTACTCGTCTCGCAGCGGTGCGCCCTATCAAAGGTGATTATTCAAGCTTTTGACAAGTGGTCACATTAATGGCAGTGGACACAGTAAAAATGGAATCCCGGCGTTCAGTAATGTAATTAACGAAATACAGGTAATCTCACAGCGAACCAGTAATATAACGTTTTCAGGTTCAACGAAGAATGTCGTTAAGCATTGTACGGAACGATCAATAAAATAAGTATCACTAAAGGCTAGGAACATTTGTCCAGTGTTCGAAATCAGAGTGAAAAAAAACTAACAAGCTTATCAATTGAAGACATAGTCTGAAAATGAGTCCGTGATCATATTTTTGGCACTTTACTTTAAAGGTCCGTCTTGATCACACAAATTTTTGCACTTCACTATTACCGGTTTCGGCTACTGCCGTCTTCAGATCATAAAATATTCTGATGTAGTATCAACGTCAAACTAAACATGTAGGTACATAGCAACAAAGCACTTACTGTGTATCTATAGGTTTAGTTTGACGTTCACACTACATCAGAATATTTTATGATCTGAAGATCCGAAACCGGTAATAGTGAAGTGTAAGAATTTGTGTGATCAAGACAGACCTGTAAAACAAAGTAATAAGCTCGTGATGACTGTTGTAACTCTGTTTGACAGTTCTGTCTTCGTTAATGAGCTTAATGTTACGATCAGCCACTACATGAGAAATTTGTTTTACGTCGAGGAAAACAATACCGTCGATTATAGCAGAGATCACATATACATGTGAATTCTGTAAGAAATCTTTTAGCATGTAGAGGATGGTAGGCAGTGTATAATCATCATTTTACTTCCTTTCTCTTTCAATAACGGTTGGTACGCTGAAAGAAAACGTGTTTGGTGCTCCTACGTGTGCTCCCGCTGTTTTCCTTTTCTCTTTCTTTTTGAGCACTCATGGTCTTAGCTCGTAAAATATGTTGGAGGAAAGGATGCAGTTCTACACTGTTATGGTATCACGGGCTCTCATGAACAAATCTAATTAGCGTAGCTTAACACTCTCTCTACGCTTCATACGGTACTTCGGTCAGAACGGTATACTGATATAGAGTTACTTTTCGGATAACTATGTATTTTGCTTACCTGTAGGCTGCATGGAACCGTACTGAAGCTGCTATATTCCAAGCAGAAATGAGCCAAACGTGCTGCCTGACATTTGAGTGAGCTTACTCTTTAGTTGTGCCAGTGCTGTAAGTATTGATCGGTGTAATTGATGGGTAACTTCCAACAAAGTCGCAGATGTAATCTAACTGACAGGTGTCCTCCAGCAACTGGAAACGATATGCGCTTCGTCGACATTTAACTCTGGGCGCCCACTCAGTCAATAGCCGTAAAGCGACGCCAGCCGCCCTCGCTTCCGTCGGCCGTTCCCGAGTCGAAGTCCAGCAGCGGTCGTAAAAGGCTGCTGCAGTCGTACGTGTGCCTAATACCTCGCCGGCGGGACACATAATTGCGGCAGGTCGACTGCAAACAAGTTCTGTCCAATTTACCACTCCTCCCGCACTGACACTTTCAGGGCTGGAAGACTATGCGTGATATAGAAATCTGTAGGCATACAAAAATCTAGGAAAAAGAAGGAAATAACGTCATTTAAGAACATTGCGTATCAGTGGAAATGGAACGTAGCTACAATGTACAGGTCATGGCACGACAAAACGTAAACACAAAAGAAAGTAGTTTCTCGGTATATTTTACTGATTACTATCCATAGACTGTATTTACCCCTCCAGAGCTTAGCTCGCTCAGTTGCGTATTACAGGGATTTGCGAATGGGGATCGTAAGTACTATGATTCCTTCCAGTTAGCACTGAAATCAATTACACCACACGTCACGGCTGGCCAAAAATCTCTCTATATAGCCCGCATCTCGTGGTCGTGCGGTAGCGTTCTCGCTTCCCACGCCCGGGTTCCCGGGTTCGATTCCCGGCGGGGTCAGGGATTTTCTCTGCCTCGTGATGGCTGGGTGTTGTGTGCTGTCCTTAGGTTAGTTAGGTTTAAGTAGTTCTAAGTTCTAGGGGACTTATGACCACAGCAGTTGAGTCCCATAGTGCTCAGAGCCAATCTCTCTATATATCCTCACGGATTACACTGGACAACAAAATTTAACTTTCTTCGCGCTTCGGAAAGGAAAAGTGAATTTTCTTATGAAATCGAGAGTGATTAATACGAATGTGACAGTCGAAATGCTGAATTAGTTCGATTTAAAGGTGATTCTACAGGGGCAGAATAACATAGCGTTAATGGGAATGGAAGTGATAAAAATGTAACTATCTGGATATTACAAGCGACTACTTTCTGCCTTTCGCTTGTGTTGTGGGTCTGAAACATCTCTGGCGTTTGTCCAACAGTAATCATCAAGCATAGACTTGCTCCAGTGTTCCAGAGATCGTTTTCCATTGTAGACACTGTATCACTTAGAGTAAATGTTCCCCTTGTTCATCGTTGACTTCTCTGCAGTTTTCTGGAAGTATATGTGAGAATGTAACGTACGTATTTTTAGAAACGCATGGCAGCCCATTGCTTTGTACGATGATATAACGTGCTCCAGTAGGTCCTCATAATTCTGACTATGAGCCCAAAATTTCCCAAAGAAATTTGTGATCACGTTTCGGAAAGAATCCCATGAAATCTTCTACGTATCTTGTAACAGTGTATCAAATTCAGGATCATTGAGGGGTTCTTGAGTTTTGGCCCGATAAATATTCCCTCCCTGATTTTACCTTAAGTAATTCGTGGAAATTTAATTAGAATGTATTGGAATGCGTCTCTGGCCAGTCCTGGGAAACTAATCTCGGCTGTCCCAATCGCACAGAAAACAGCAATATTTCGTGTAGCCGAGCTGCCGTCCAAGGAGTATTGTTAGATCTTTGATGTCGCGACAAGTATTCCAATTGCATTCACTATAACGTATAGCTCTCAACAGTTTTTCCATGTTGGCATATGACTTCTCCCAGTGCACTGCATAACCAACTGGAATTGATGGCAACACATTGCCAGTGTTCACTAACACAGCTGGCAGACTTAATTTTGATGCGTCTATTGAACAGTCGCCAGTCATTGAGATTATATTGTATGTTAAGTTTTGTCATAATACCTGTAACGTTTTCAAAATACTTTTTATCACTTTCCACTGAAAAATAATCTTCCAGAGTCTTTTGACGAGTCCGAAAAACAGATGCATAAACGTCTTCAGCAAAAGCTTCCCCACTACGTGGGTCTATATACCAGCAGTTCTACATCACTTCTTGACAACCCCAGGCCCTCACAAGATCATTTAATTCATGTTGAGTGATCAGATGCCGATTAGTTGATGAGACGTTGGCTATGAACTCATGCTCAGTAGATGGCAACGAATCTACAATAACATTTGGCCCACCTGCGTCGAGTTTGTCCGGGTCTTCCTCTTCGTCGGATAAACCACTGTGTAAAATGCGGGAAATTGTGGAACAGGAAGTTCTTCAGGACGAATGGCTGAAGATATATTGGGGTAAGTGGTAATTCACTTTTCTCTGGATATTCCCTTAAGTGGAGATATCATGCAGAAACAGTAGTTTGTAGAATGATCGATCGGCTCTCTGCACATCATGGGAACAGCAAACGGCATGCCTGGTCTTTCCCCATGTAGCCAGTCTCCCAAGTTTGTAGAACACGTATTACAATAAATGTGCGGTGCCTACTTCCTGTCCATATCTGCCACTTTACAACTAAAATACAAGTAGTAGGCGTTCTTTGTGATTGGCGTGAAATTTGTTTTTCGTTTGTCAAATGTCACCTCAATGCAAACATAACAAAATTTGTCCGCATTATTCACACATTTACGTGACACGTTTCTGTTCAGTGTACATAAAAAACACCAAACACTCACCCAACATGTCACCACAGTCACGTTCACGAGTGCATCTTCTCACTACGACCTCTGGCAAGAGGTCATTAGTTTTCTGTACGCTGTTAAAATATTTAGGTTATATGTGTCAAACCAGTCACATCTGCTAACGATATGAGATATAACACAACACAGTAACCTAATATCCGACCACGGTTACCTACGGGAATGCAAATTGTAGCTACGCAAGAACTCTACACAACACGATTTCCCTAACAAAGTTCTTAATACAAACTGAAGTATGATATCCAGTGCTGCTAATTAATTTCAAGTAAAACTACCAAAGGTTGTAAAAATCCGCTTATTTTTATGCTTCCAACGTAAAAAAATTTTACCCCCTTAGGAGAAGTTTTGAAACAGGCTAGATCACCATATAAGCAATGTAAAATTAGGATGTTTTTTCCGCTGAAGAATGCCCCAAATCCACAAGATTTAGTGGCAAAAGTACAAAACTGGGAGGACTGATGGCGTTGTTAAATTCTCTTTGTCAGTGCTACAGTCCTAGTAATAGTAATATCGATGTAGCTTACTGCCAAACAAGGGATGTTTGTTAAATATGCAGACAACTGCCGTTGTCATGAACTTGCGCTTGCGCACATCCGATGATAATATATTTCTTCGAAAACCGAAACAGTCTTCAGCAACTAATGTCATTCGTCATCAACGCTCTCCATCCAGTAAGAAATGGTTACTTCTATCTCCGAAGCGTTTACAACTGTTGACCAGGGTAATAGCGACCATTGATCACATTATCAGAAACGTAATTTTAAGGGCACGAGGATAATGACAGATGAGAGTTCGCCGGCCGTAGTGGCCGAGCGGTTCTAGGTGCTACAGTCTGGAACCGCGCGACCGCAACGGTCGCAGGTTCGAATCCTGCCTCGGGCATGGATGTGTGTGATGCCCTTAGGTTAGTTAGGTTTAAGTAGTTCTAAGTTCTAGGGGAATTGATGACCTCCGAAGTTAAGTCTCATAGTGCTCAGAGCCATTTGAACAATTTGACAGATGAGAGTTCTCACAAAAAATCAGAACGCGACTGAATAGGAAGCTTTGGCCACAACATCTTGGTACGTCTGACTTATAATGTATTAAAGGTACCTTTTAATGTTACCATCAAACCCAGAAACTTAGGACGACTTGAACGTAAAAATCCAGGTACCCATTCTACAAGGTGAATTCAACGTAACAACTGGATGTTTTCACTAGCTACCCGATTCTACCACAACAGTTCTACACTCGGTTGCGCGGAAATACCCCTATCAAGCAATATTAGTGGGAGACGACTTTAACATAGGGAGCATAAACTGGATGTATACGGATTCCTTGCAAATGATACGCACAAACGGTCTTACAAAGTAATTCTCAACACGTTTCCAAAATACCGTCTTGGGAAACTTGTTCGGCAACCCAAACCCAATTGAAGTATTTTTGACCTTTCAGCTACAAACAGGCCTGACCTTATCGACACTATAGTATAGAGACGGGGATTAGTGATCATGATGTCACCGTAGCGACAAAGGTTACTGAAGTTCATAAATCCATCAAGAAGGCTAGTGGAGCATTTATGATGGAATGAGCTGAGAAACACGTGTTAGCATCCTACTTAGACAGTGGATGGACAACATTTAATTCAGACATGTTTGAAGTAGAGCAATTTTGGGCAATATTTAAACTAATGGAAAATCGCTCTCTCGAGATATATGTGCCGAGTAACTGGATTAAGAATAGAAAGGACCCACTGTGGTTTAGTAACAAAATTCGGAAAATGCTGAGGAAGCAAGAAACTGATGCACTATCGGTTCAAAAAAGAAAGCGGAAATGTCTACAGGGAAACATTATTATGAATTTGTGAGTCACTAAAAATATCGATGTGCAAAGGATACAACAACTTCCACTGTCATAGCGAAACGTCTTGCCGCAAAACCGAGAATATTCTGATCCAAAGTTGAATCACTAAGCGCATCGAAGGTTTTTATCCAGTAACTCGTCGTCGAGTCCGGTGAGGCGGCAGCAGACGGAGAGAGGAAAACTGAAGTCTTAAATTTCGCGTTAATGAAAACATTCACGCAGGAGAATCATATAAACATAACGTCGGTTGGCCGTCGCAGAGACTCCCACATGGAGTACAGAAATAGGTATCTCTGACATTGAGAAGCAGCTCAAAGAGCTGAAAACAAGTTAGTCACTCCGGATGGAATCCAAGTTCGATTTTACAGGGAATACTGTACGGTACTGGCCCCTTGATTAGCTTGCATTTATCGCGGATTTCTGGCCCAGCGGAAAGTTCCAAGCGACTGGAAAAAATCGCAGGTTACTTTTGTATGTAAGAAGGGTAAAAAAAAAAGAACGTATAAAATTGCAGCCCAATATCCTTAATATCGGATTGCTGCAGAATTTTTGAACATATTATAAGGTCGAATATACCAAATTTTCTTGGGACTGAGGAGCTACTGTTCACAAATCAGCCCGGATTTAGAAAGCGTCGCTCATGGTGAGCTGAATTTCCGGAAGGCGTTTGAAATATCGTACTTCTTCAGTCTGTTAACGAATGTCTGAGCATAAGGAACAGGTTTACAGACGTGTGAGTGGTTCCAAGACTTCTTAAGTAATAGAACCCAGTACGTCGTTCTCATACACGAGCTTGACGCCAGAGGCGCCCCAAGGAAATGTGACGGCTTCGATCTTGTACTCTGTATACATAAATGACCTGACTGATTGGGTGAGCAAAAATATGGGACAGTCTGCAGATGACACTGCAGTATACAGGAATGAGTGACTACAATGATACATGAAGACTCGTCCAGGGTTTCCAGTTGGTGTGATGAACGACCGCAAGCTCTAAATGTAGAAAGATGTATGTTAACGGGGATCAGTAAGAAAAACAATCATTTTCGAATACAATATTAGTAGCATGCTGTTCGCCACGGTCACGATATTAAATATCTAGGTGTATTGTTTCAAAGGATATGAAATGGAACGAGCACACAAGGTTGGTAGTCTGGAAGGCAAATGGTCGTGCTCGATTTATTGGGAGAATGTTACGTAGCTAATCTACAAATGATACCGAGTATACAACACTAGTGCGTACATTCTTTAGTAGAGATCGTGCGTTTTGGATCCGCCCCAGTTAGAATTACAGGAAGACATCGAGCCAATTCACGGGCGTGTAACTACGTTTGTTGCCGGTAAGGTGGGTCAACAAGCGAATATTACGGAGACGCTCCGTAAACTGAAATAGGAATCCCTGGAGGGAATGTGACCTTATCTTCGCATAACGACGTTATGGTACCGGTATTTGCAGCTGAATGCAGTCAAACTCGGCTTCTGCCAACGTACATTTCGCGTACGGACCGTGAAAACAAGGTAAGAGACATTTAGGCTCGCTCAGAGGCATTTAGACAGTCGCTTTTCAATAGCTCCATTTCCGAATGGAAGAGGAAAAGAAACGACCGGTAGTGGTACGATATTCCCTCCAACATGCAAATATGCTGACGTGCGGAGTATTTTTGTAGATGTAGATATACATCAACGGCAATTCTCCTCGAAAGTGCGTGCAGAATTTTTAGTGATACCAACTACATCGTAACTAAACACTTCTATGAATGTCTGCTCGTGGAAATCAACCCATCGCTGCACCGAAAGGCCGGCCAGTGTTGTGCAAGAATACTTTACCGTCTACTACCAAGCCCTGGACCAACTGGACAAGGGAAAGCTTACCCGTTCAACGCCATTATTGTTTAACAATTAGTTCCACCCTCTTCCGCTGCACTCCTTGCAATCCAGTTTCCGTAGCTCAGCTGGCCTAAGATATAGCCCAATGTCTTCCACCAAGTGATATCCAGTATCATGCAAGTAGTGTGGAACGAAAAGGTCACAAATACTGCAAGTACGTTAACTGAAGATGGCACAATTTAACACCTTACCTGCACCGATCGTCAAATCCTCGATACCACCAAGCATCAGCGTTATTTGCCCGCACTAGTTACAAATGGAATGGGAATTCTTCGTGCTGTAAGCTCTGCAGCTACTTTTGGCTTGCTGGGGACTTCAGTCTTAGAGTCATACTAAATAAGACTTCAGGGTCAACCTTGAAAATCATTGCACCAGGACGAGGTCGAAACTAATTTTCTATAATTTTATTCACATTAATATGTCCGCACCCTAAAACACCAAACCGCACTCCCCTCACCTCCACCCAGAACTCACTCCTCTTCCCCGAACAAAATCTACACCCATTCTACAAACTACAGAAGAGAATGTGCCGGAGAAAGACTTCTGGGACGGCTTATTATTAAATTTAGTCCGGAAGGACAATTTCGCGAGATTTTGTTTTAAATTTATGAGAAAAACTTGGATAAACATGTGTTTGTGGATACCATTGGGCAGGGTTTAAGGGTTGAAAAAATGTTGATAATGGCCAGAATAAAAATCTGAAGGTTCAGATTTTCCTTATCACTTCTTTCAGTTTTTTAAATGCGAAAATACCAAGTTGTCTTAGGATTTAGAATCGATGCTGAATTGTAGGTCCCTCTATAATTGGCTGCGTAAATCACTTCGAGGGGCGGATGAAAGCAAGGCATACCACCTTTGATACTATTGTTTGTAGCTAAACGATCATTTTTTTTAAAAGTAACCTTCAATTTGAAGACAGTTTTAATAAATGCCAACTATTAAAGAGTTGGTGTGCCGAAAACTCATAGTCGTTCCGCGAAAAGTACACTCCTGGAAATGGAAAAAAGAACACATTGACACCGGTGTGTCAGACCCACCATACTTGCTCCGGACACTGAGAGAGCTGTACAAGCAATGATCACACGCACGGCACAGCGGACACACCAGGAACCGCGGTGTTGGCCGTCGAATGGCGCTAGCTGCGCAGCATTTGTGCACCGCCGCCGTCAGTGTCAGCCAGTTTGCCGTGGCATACGGAGCTCCATCGCAGTCTTTAACACTGGTAGCATGCCGCGACAGCGTGGACGTGAACCGTATGTGCAGTTGACGGACTTTGAGCGAGGGCGTATAGTGGGCATGCGGGAGGCCGGGTGGACGTACCGCCGAATTGCTCAACACGTGGGGCGTGAGGTCTCCACAGTACATCGATGTTGTCGCCAGTGGTCGGCGGAAGGTGCACGTGCCCGTCGACCTGGGACCGGACCGCAGCGACGCACGGATGCACGCCAAGACCGTAGGATCCTACGCAGTGCCGTAGGGGACCGCACCGCCACTTCCCAGCAAATTAGGGACACTGTTGCTCCTGGGGTATCGGCGAGGACCATTCGCAACCGTCTCCATGAAGCTGGGCTACGGTCCCGCACACCGTTAGGCCGTCTTCCGCTCACGCCCCAACATCGTGCAGCCCGCCTCCAGTGGTGTCGCGACAGGCGTGAATGGAAGGACGAATGGAGACGTGTCGTCTTCAGCGATGAGAGTCGCTTCTGCCTTGGTGCCAATGATGGTCGTATGCGTGTTTGGCGCCGTGCAGGTGAGCGCCACAATCAGGACTGCATACGACCAAGGCACACAGGGCCAACACCCGGCATCATGGTGTGGGGAGCGATCTCCTACACTGGCCGTACACCACTGGTGATCGTCGAGGGGACACTGAATAGTGCACGGTACATCCAAACCGTCATCGAACCCATCGTTCTACCATTCCTAGACCGGCAAGGGAACTTGCTGTTCCAACAGGACAATGCACGTCCGCATGTATCCCATGCCACCCAACGTGCTCTAGAAGGTGTAAGTCAACTACCCTGGCCAGCAAGATCTCCGGATCTGTCCCCCATTGAGCATGTTTGGGACTGGATGAAGCGTCGTCTCACGCGGTCTGCACGTCCAGCACGAACGCTGGTCCAACTGAGGCGCCAGGTGGAAATGGCATGGCAAGCCGTTCCACAGGACTACATCCAGCATCTCTACGATCGTCTCCATGGGAGAATAGCAGCCTGCATTGCTGCGAAAGGTGGATATACACTGTACTAGTGTCGACATTGTGCATGCTCTGTTGCCTGTGTCTATGTGCCTGTGGTTCTGTCAGTGTGATAATGTGATGTATCCGACCCCAGGAATGTGTCAATAAAGTTTCCCCTTCCTGGGACAATGAATTCACGGTGTTCTTATTTCAATTTCCAGGAGTGTATTTATTTAGTGTAAACACATTTGGCCTGTCAGTAAGAAATAATGCGAGAAAACTGAAAACGAGTCTGCCGAACCGGGTACAGTTTATACAACAATAAGAGGCATGTTAGTGACGGTATGTATGAGCTCCCATGGAGAATATGTATACAATTGTCCTTGCAAAGTATATGAGGGATACATCCAAAACCGTCTCCATTGTAATAATAAAGTAAGTAACCTCATTATCTTGTTTATACAGATTAACGTCGGTAAAACTTCACGTGAAAGGACAGGGAGATCTGTGCGCTTACTTTAACACATTCCACTGTATACTCTTTCTCGGATCTTCTATATCTACATCAATGGTCAGCAAGCAACCTGACGGTGTGAAAAAGATATTACATCTGGTTCCACTAACTGATCGTCCTTTTCCTGTTCCACTCGCAAATGGCGCGTGGAAGGAATGATTTTCTGTACGCCTCTGTATTAGTTCTAATTTCTGGATCTTTCTCGTCGCGAAATGCGTCTGAGAGCAAGTAATATGCTTTCCGACTCCTCTCAGAAAGTATTCTCTCGAAATTTCAGTAACAAACCTCTCCGTGATGTCCAACACCTTTCCTGTAATGGCAGCAACTGGAGTTTGTTGGACATTTCTGCAACGCTCTCGCGCCGACTAAACGGAGCCGTGACGAAATGCGCCGCTCTTAGTTGGATCTTCTATATCTCTTCTATCAGTGCTACCTGGTCTTGGTCCCAGATTGATGAACAATACTCTAGACTCGGCCAACAAGTGCCTTGTAAGCCACTTCTTCCGTGAAAAGGTTACATTTCCTTACGATTCTTTTTATGAATCTCAGCCTAGCATCTCCTCCTCCCACTGTTTGTTTAATGTGGTCATTCCACTTAAGGTCACCCTGGACAGTTACTCCTAGATGTTTTGAGGTAAATACTGTTTCCTGTACCCGACAGGTTAGCCGAGAGTTCTAAGGCGCTGCTTCCTGGACTCGGGTAGGCGCGCCGGTTAACGACGAGAGCCGGTGTGCCGGCCAGCTTGTATGTGGTTTCTGGGCGCTTTTCCACATCCCACTAGGTGAATACCAGGCTGGTCCCCACGTCCCGCCTCAGTTACCCGACTCGCAGACATCTGAACACGCCGGCCGATGTGGCCGAGCGGTTCTAAGCGCTTCAGTCTGGAACCGCGCGACCGCAACGGTCGCAGGTTCGAATCCTGCCTCGGGCATAGATGTGTGTGATGTCCTTAGGTTAGCTAGGTTTAAGTAGTTCTACGTTCTAGGGTACTGATGACCTCAGATGTTAAGTCCCATAATGCTCAGAGCCATTTGAACCATCTGAACACGTTCGATCTATTCCATGGATTACACTACATGCAGACAGCTGGGGTACACTAATTCCGTCCTGGGGGGTACAGGGTGGCGGCAGGAAGGACATCCAGCCACCCCCTAACATTAACCTTGCCTAATCCGTTCCTAACCATGCTGACCCTGCGAAAGCGTGGGATTAGGCACAAACGACAGAAGACTTTTTCCAGTAATTAGTCATCAATATTGTAATTGTGCAGCAGCAGATTTCTTTTCCTATGTACGTGCAGTATGTAACATTTGTTATTTTTTCAATGTTCTATTTTGTTATTTGGTTACATGTTAACTACAGCTGCTATCGACATATCTTATCGCTGTATGTGTAATATAAAAGTATTGTATGTTATCATGTTTGTTGAATACGTATGACCTGTGTCAATTTCCAGATAATGGATTTAATACGAGGGCAAATAGGTCTAATTGAACTAATATCCCATAGTCATGCATGCTTCTACAGCTTTACATTTCTCCTATAAATATTCCTTATTTGTCATTTGGTGTCATTTTTTAGACGTCTGTATTTCCTTTGTCCTGCTTCAGATGCTCCTGCATCAAATTTTCCCTTTTCATCACTGAGATTCAATAACTGGAGTGTTGTCCAAGGATTTCTATTGATCCGTTTCTTTCTACCTATTTGATGCTCTTCCTCATTATTTATTTAAACCTTAATTTTCTCCTCTTTTTTGGAATTTTTTAGTTTTATTTGACAATTCTTAATCAATTAACTACGATCAGAGTTGATTTGTATATGTTTTGTTGTATTAAATTTGTTTTCAAAGTCTCTGTCATACCACGATGTAATGTAAGTGAAATCTTTGGGTGTCTTTTCCACTCTTTTGCAGTCCTGCTTCGCAATTCTTAAGGCCTTAGCAATAATTAAATTGTGCTCAACATATAATTCCACCACACGGTTTCCTCATTCATTCCTTTCCTTAAGTCTGTATTTTCTTACTATCTTTCCTCCACTACCTTTTTGTACTGGATAATTCTAGTCTCCCAACACAATTAACACACCTTTGAATAAATTATTATTTTTTTCATCCTACATTATTTCAGTCCCACATCATCTGCGGAGCTGTCAGTCACATTAGTTTGTACTGCTGTGGTGGGTGTTAACTTCGTGTCTGTCTTGACTACGATCACGCGTCACTATGCTGTCCATAATGTTCACCAGCATTGGTATTTCCTTATTTGTCATTAAACTACTTCCGCATTATCTCTGTTTAATTTCCTATTGATAACCAAGTACTTAACAGACCGGTAATCCTGTTTCGCTTGTGATTACCCTTCGACGGTACCCACTACATATAACTTCAACTTATCCAACTCTCTTTTGAACTTTACAACCTACTTACACGAGTAAGGAAGCCAACATTTCCCGCTCCGATCATAAAACCCCTGTTTAGTTTCTCTTGATTACAACATCTTCCTCAGTAATCCCCGCCCAGACATACATATCAGGAATTATTTTACATCCGAAATATTTTAACCAAGACGATGGCATCGTAAGTAAATCATAAAGGACAGCAGTATGTCCTTGGCGAATATAACGACAATTGTTTTCTTTACAAACTGCCTATTGGCTTCTGTCTCGGGTTCTTCGTCCGACGTTCATCTAATGATTTTTCTGACGTTTCGCCAGCACGAGTGGCTGGCATTGTCAAAGCTTCACCCTCCATTGCCGGTGGTGAACTGGAGCCGAGCTCGCGGCCGCAGACTATATGTTCCTGGCGCGCCAACGTCCGAGGGCTTCTCCGCGGTCATTTCCGGTGCGGTTCTCCTCTTGCTACCTCCGACGGTCGTTCGCTGCAGTACGCGATGCCAGGATCCGTTTACCTTGAGGCTTTCCTCCTTCATGTTCAAACCGTTCGCGTGTTTTTGTATTTCTACAGCTTCTCTGAACAAGTGCGCGTCATAGTGCTTCTCTACAGCCAGAACTTCCGTGTCGGCGAATTTTATTACGTGGCCGGTCTCATTCAGTGCGTGCTCTGCCACGGCCGATTTCTCCACCTGCCCCAACATGCAATGTCGCTTATGCTCTTTGATCCTGGTGTTAATGGATCGTCCAGTCATTCCGACATAAACTTTTCCGCATGTGCATGGTATACGGTATATTCCCGACAATACAAGTGGCCACGAAAGCCTTAACAATTTTGTAATTGTTTCCTTGCTTTCAGCCGTTCACAGCACCAACATAGCAAGGCCACACTGTTAATGTTACTAGGCAAGACGAATCAGTCATCCAAATTGTTGCTACTGCAACTACTGAAAATCCTACTGCCACTGTTCAGAAACCATAGGTTAGTTTGGATTCTTCACAGATAACCCTCCGATGTGATTTCACCTAAGGTACGTTCATCTATATTATTGAGGCATGCAAGACATCTCCCGGTAGCAAGATCAATGGTTCGTGGGCCTCTTGGTATACAGACAACTTCTGAAAACCTTCTTAAGAAACTGTGCAAGCTCCAGAATCGGCACAAAACCAGCGGACACCCACAATAGGCAGATTTCAACTGAAACACGCTTCGCCATCAGCAAGGCGATTCGTTACACCTTCCATACCTACCGTAGCAAAATATTATACAATGACGTAACTTAAAACTCCATTGTTAACGTTATTTGTGGCCGAAAAATCAATGTTCAGCCGCTTGTGGACGAGACAAGAACTAAAATACAAAATAATGGTAACATTTCCGGAAACCTTTACTGAAGGTGACAATGGCCACGTAAGCTTATGCTTGAGCCAACATGCTATATTCGGTCTTCAAATGTATCTTCATGAAGGAAACTGAAGGAATATTGCCATTATTCAGTAGCCGTACCGCTGCTAATATAAATGGCACAGCAATCAGTCTGGGCAGTCTTGAAAATCAGTAAAATACGCTAAAGTGCAACGAAGACCTATTGTAGGTTCCATTGGAGCCGACGTTACAATCTATGTATCTACGAGTGCACTAGAATTAATTTTTTTTTTTACTTCCATAGCCCAGATATTAAATTAGTCTTCACCGCAGTGCCAGGCTCCGACAGCCAAGATACGAAACATACAGAGTGCAATCAAACATCCGAAGTTCCGGTGGGAGAGAAACGGGGTGGGTGGTGAGTGTATCTCGTGTACAGGCCGAAATGCGATCCTGATAGCCCACTGCAGTATATGGAGGTGAAATTCCTGTTGGCAGCGTCACCTGCCATTGTTGAATGAACCAAAGCTGTGAGCTGCACTGGTGCTTCTGTGCACCGACGTCGGCAGACGTCAGCATCCTTCATTCGCGAGCCAGCTGCCTAAGGTGGTAATCCGGACCTTTAGAACGAGCTCCTTTCGTGCATCGCAGGGCGGTAGCGTTCTCGCTTCCCACGCCCGGGTTCCCGGGTTCGATTCCCGGCGGGGTCAGGGATTTTCTCTGCCTCGTGATGGCTGTGTGTTGTGTGCTGTCCTTAGGTTAGTTAGGTTTAAGTAGTTCTAAGTTCTAGGGGACTGATGACCATAGATGTTAAGTCCCATAGTGCTCAGAGCCATTTGAACCATTTTTGCATCGCAGGATTATTCCTCGCTCAACCCAAGTCACTCGCTCTGATCACAGACGTTCAGACACGGGTCCCCTCTTTCTGCTACAACAGGTATCACTGCCATAAGAAAGGAAATACAGAGCTCCCTTAGAGAAAACTAACGGCCTTGACTGGCTTCAGTCAGTGAGAATGTAACGTTCCTATTTCCACCACGGTTCATGGATATAACTTACTACTGCTTCCGTGTTCGTCCACAGGGCAGAGCTTCTTCCGTCTCGTCTGTCTCCCTGAGAAGCATGGCACAGCAGATAGACTTGCAGCCATTTTGTCTAATTTGAATATGACGGCAAGCAAGCATTTGAACTTTGGTAACAATGGAGATTGCTGCAAGCCTTGCATTCACGTTCTTCAATGTCTTCATGCACAGGGGTACACCTACAAGGTGAAGTTGGCTGTTAGGAAACGCCAGTGCCTCGCAACTTAACGTCCCAAAGCAGGCCTTCAAGAAACGCTGTAAATTTCACTGTTAGGTTGGCCATATAAAGCACGGCCACTTCGTCCTGCCGACAGTTTCCGTTGGGTACTGACGTTTTGAATAGTACCCAAAGCGGCCAGACCCTCCAACTTTCAGTACCAATGGGAAGAAGTCAACATCCGTCTTCACGACAGGTAACGTTGTCTTGGGGTCCGAATGGGCAAACAGTTTAGGTGTAATGTTGTATTAATATTCCTGGTTTCCGAAGGATAAACTCTTTAATCACTTGGTTGTTCGCTCGTTGGGACTACTACACTGGTTAATATGACGATGATAACACGAAATTACGAACGCTCTCTCTCTCTCTCTCTCTCTCTCTCTCTCTCTCTCTCTCTCTCACCTTAATTACCCGTGTATTTGAATTATTATCGTATGTGTGAGTCTTTATATGTTTTTGGATGGGGTCCGCCTTTAGCGATACACAATTTTTTATCCCAAATATGTTTCACTGCAGTTGCAGCATCATCAGTGTTTTTTTTAAATTTCATAGCTGTTAAACATAATGAATGTTCTTTACAGTTTATGTACATGTATATATTAGGTTTTAAATCGTAATTACAGATTTTTGAAGAGCACATAAAATTATGTATTCATACCTTCTTACCATATGGTGTGGTTTTCCTGCTGTATTATATTTTTACAGTGTCTGTTCTCTTTTACAGTTTGTCCTCTACAATCATATACAACTTAATGTAGACAAAACATTTGCGCAAAAACTACGATTTCTAAGCTGTTATGGCTACGCCTGAAATTAATTAATTTTATGTGAAAGGTTTAAAGGAGAGGGAGAAGGAGGGAGAGGGAGAGGGAGAGGGAGGGAGGGAGAGGGGGAGAGGGAGGGAGGGAGGGAGGGAGGGAGAGAGAGAGAGAGAGAGAGAGAGAGAGATGTGGTTTTTTGAGGATTTTTCATTATGTACATATATATTATTTATTTATTTTTTAGTTTTGTGTATGTATGTATGTATGTATGTATGTATGTGCGTGAGGTGGGGAGGTGGAGTTCTATAGGTTGATGTTATCTAATAATTCCTTGAGGGCAGAGAACAGCGTTCCGTTGCAGAGAGCTGTGTATTCATTTATTACTTCCTTTCCTTCAACTATGGCTTCTTGTATTTAGTAGTTTTCTTCAATTATTAGTTCTTGTGTGGGGCTGTTGTTGCATTTGAGAACTTTCAAATCAGTAAGGATGTCTGTTTAACTATATTTCTTGTCCATAAGGTGTTCAGCAAATGTGGAATGACAGCTGTTACTTTTTAATGCTCTTCTGTGTTCTGTGTCTCTGGTATTAAAGTTCTGCTTGTCTGTCCCATTTAAACTGATTTGCAGTCCTGACACGTTAGTTGGTAAATACCAGATGTGTTGTGTCGGTCTGTACATGTGTTGGTTGCCCTTCGTTTACTCTGTGTTGAGTTGTCTGTGCTGTAGGCTATTTCTAGCCCTTGGTTTTTGAGTATGTTGCCAATTCTGTGGGATGCTTTGTTGTTGTAGGTGAGAGTGAACCACTTGTTTGTTGTTGTGGATGTTTCTTGTTCATGGCTGCTCACAGAACCCACACATCAGCACACATGAACAAGAAACGTATGTGTATTCTGTGTGTTTGTAAGTTGGTGAAAAGGCTTTTGCTTTTGTGTGTTGGATGTCCTTTTTAATTTTGGTTTAATTATGTGGTTCAGTTTAGCTGTAGTGTTTGTATCATATCCATTCTCTACAGCTATTTGTCTGATTATCTGTAATTCATTGTTACAGACTTTCCTGATGACAAAAGCAGTGACTGCGGGTCTATTTACGTGTAAAAATTCAACAGCTTAAGCATGTTTTGCCACTTATTTTAGAGCTGTCAGGTTTTTTGTTTGTATTTAATATGCACTGTGTAATTAAGAGTAGTAGGACACCTATTAAAAACCAACCGACCTGGCGACGTCTCATCCTCAGCCCACAGCCGTCACTGGACGCAGATATGGAGGGGCATGTGATCAGCACACAGCTGTCCCGGCCGTATGTCAGTTTTCGACACCTATTACTGGACATTAATATGAGGTGTTTTCACTCTTCGGGTTTATGATAGTTTGAACTTTGGTGCAGACACTTTCAGTGAGGTGTGTGAATGTCTGTGGAAGAGTGGCAGCCAATTATTCTCTAAGAACCGAAACCAGAGGCTGTAGTGATGTTGGATACTGGGCTCTGAAGCGAAGTCGACATTCTGACAAAACCCAAAGGCATTACATTGGGTCCAAGTTGGGATTCTGGACCAGCCAGCCCGTTTCAGCAATGTTATCGTCTACAAACCATTACCTCCCATACATCGCTTTAAAATAGTATTCTGTCCTGGTGATACAGTTATCGTCTTCGAACTGTTCCTCTACTATACCCAGTACACAATGCTGTACAATGTTTTAGGTGCAGAAAGATTACCAAACCATACACCCTAACCATGGAAAACACCACCCAGGCCGTAACACCACCTCCTCCGTACTTTACTGTTGGCACTACACGTGATGGCAGATAACGTACTCCAGGCATTCGCCAAACCAAAACCTTTCCCCCGGATTGCCACTGGGTCTGGCGTGATTCATCATTTCAGATCACTTGTTTCCAGTCATCCACTGCCCAGTGCCGTCTCTTAGTACTGATTACCGAAATGTGTGGCTGATGAGGAGCTACTCAAGAATTATACCGCTTCTTTTTAACTTCCTATGTGGAGTCACGGTGGTAGCTGAACTACTGGAAGCACTCTGGATTTCACGAGTGAGCACTCACCGCAGAGCTCGTCGGTCCCTGTCCATCAGTACCTGACGTCTGTGTAGTCTTGCTTTATTTGTGATCGTTCTTTCGGGTTTCCACTTCAAGGTCACGTCACCAACAGTCGACTTTGAGAGCTTTACAATGGTTGAAAAGTTCGTGACGGGTTTGTTACTCAGATGATAACCAATAACTAATCCACGTTCGAAGTTACTGAGCGCTCCTGCCCAACCCATTATGCTGTTACTACTTCCCTACTGAAAAAATAAAACTCCCCGCCTCCTTTTATACCGGCGGCTCCACATCTTGTGACATCTAATGGTCAATAGCCCATTACATATGGGTGTCCAGATACATTTTATCAGGTAGTGCACCTGTGCTCCTGAGTTTGTCTGCGAATCTCATTTACGTAGCAATGTGTTCTCTCCTCATGTCCTTAATTTCAGCTAACAGATTAATGGCGGGCCTTCTGGTCTACGGTACAGTGCCCGCCTGGAAACCTAGAGGTTACGGGATAGAATCAAGGTGAGACCACGTAAATTTGCAATACGACTTTAAACTAGTATTCACCTCCCATTGATGTGAGGAGTGGCCAGGAAAGCAGGAAAGATAAACGGTTCGGATTCCACGTTAAACTGTTGGTTCTGCTTTCCCGATCGCATCGCTGGGGTAGATTAGGGACATCCAAGTCGCCAATGTGGAAAGACTTATATACGGTCATTCATTATAACAAGTGCTTGATTACAATGAGTGTGGTTAAGCGAGAGGCCAACGTTAATTATACTTGCAAGCATGAGAGGATGTTGCCAAGTGCGTCATTGTCTGCACAGGAAGGTGTAAGGCAAATACTTATTTTAGTAAGTGTAAAAAGCACCAGGGGGAGGTCAGTTACGTGGTGACAGAACAGGCAATGCAACTAGATCACCTTGTCCTATCTATCTAGGGCAGAGGAGGACCTCATCCAGATGGCATGATAACGCAGGAGTAGCCTGGAGCACTATCCTACTGCCACCATTTCACGCCATCAAAGTTATTCGTTCCAGAACGGGTGTCAGTGTGCCCCGCAGGGATCAGATTTACAGCATGCGAATGAAGCGTCGTGCTAGGACAATCGGCACTCTAGGTTGCCACCAATAAACTTTGTTCAGTTACCTATGTCACTAAACCGCTAAAACAGTTCATGGTTCGTGGTGGACAGCTGTAGTAGCAGGTTATCTATCTAATGGGTTTCAGGGGCTAAAAATTGATTTCCAATATTTCGTAATATAATTATTGCCCGAATTTAAAATTGTAAACTAATCCTATGAACTTCTCATTAAGACGTATAACATTATGATAAAGTTAAACAGCACCGTAGTACAGTAACATACTCTATACTATATATATCGTGAGGCAGCATAATTTTAGACACGCAGATTATCCAGACTACATTCATTCAGTATTTAAGACTGAGAGCACTTGGTAACTTATAACTAACTTTAAACATAATTTCAAACCTTCTCTGAACTTTTTCCCCGCTTCCATGCTTAACGTCAAATACATTAAAAATCATTTGTAAAGCAATGAAAAGTTCGAAGCTGACTTATACTTTGGTGCTCCATTCTTTACAGAATAATGGTTCTACTGATTCATGCTAAAGTGGTACAAATGTTTCATGTTCTCAATGTTTGGTGATCTTTAATAGACTGTACGATGTTATGGAGGTTGACAATACTGTACCTCATTGAGACGGTGTAAAGCCGACTTGATGTTGACGTGGGAGTCACCAAAAATGGTTCAAATGGCTCTGAGCACTATGGGACTTAACATCTATGGTCATCAGTCCCCTAGAACTTAGAACTACTTAAACCTAACTAACCTAAGGACAGCACACAACACCCAGCCATCACGAGGCAGAGAAAATCCCTCACCCCGCCGGGAATCGAACCCGGGAACCCGGGCGCGGGAAGCGAGAACGCTACCACACGACCACGAGCTGCGGACACTGACCACGACCACGAGATGTGGGCGTGGGAGTCACCATGCGCAGTACTGATCATTTCTCAACTGCCGACATATGTACATTATCTGCCAATCCTACAAACTCACTTGTCTCCCTTAAACACTGAAACAATGTTGATAAAAGGTGTTAGTGTGATTGCCGTGGGCGTAAGAACTTTTACCACTAGCGTTCATTATCGTGAACCTATCCATATGACCCGTCTCTGTTCGAACATTAGGTCATTATTCTAATACTTATGTCCAGTTTAGGGCAGTCGGAAGCACCTGAGACACAGAGAAGAGAACAGTAAGAGAGCGAGTTCCTGGCTGTGACTGTGTGTCACCATGTGTCGTCAACATGACTCTACATTTAGGTCCTGCAATATATAACCGACAATATCGGAAGTTGACTGAGGCATTTTGAGGATGATGCTGTGGTATATCGAGAGGTTGTAACAATGGAAAATTGTACTGAAATGCAGGAGGATCTGAAACGAATTAACACCTGGTGCAGGGAATGGCAATTGAATCTCAATGTAGACAAGTGTAATTTGCTGCGAATACATAGAAAGAAAGATCCCTTATCATTTAGCTACAATATAGCAGGTCAGCAACTGGAAACAGTTAATTCCATAAATTACCTGGGAGTAGGCATTAGGAGTTATTTAAAATGAAATGACCATATAAAATTAATCATCGGTAAATCAGATGCCAGACTGAGATTAATTGGAAGAATCATATGGAAATGCAATCCGAAAACAAAGGAAGTAGGTTACAGTACACTTGTTCGCCCACTGCTTGAATACTGCTCACTGGTGTGGGATCCGTACCAGATAGGGTTGATAGAAGAGATAGAGAAGATCCAACGGAGAGCAGCGCGCTTCGTTACAGGATCATTTAGTAATCGCGAAAGCGTTACGGGGATGATAGATAAACTCCCGTGAAAGACTCTGCAGGAGAGACGCTCAGTAGCTCGGTACGGGCTTTTGATGAAGTTTCGAGAACATACGTTCACCGAGGAGTCAAGCAGTATATTGCTCCCTCCTACGTATATTTCGCGAAGACACCATGAGGATAAAATCAGAGATACTAGAGCCCACACAGAGGCATACCGACAATCTTTCTTTCTACGAATAGTACGAGACTGGAATAGAGGGGAGAACCGATAGAGGTATTCAAAGTACCCTCCGCCACACACTGTCAGGTGGCTTGCGGAGTATGGATGTAGATGTAGTTGTAGATATAGATATGAATAAAAGGAGATGTAATACGCCTAGCGTTTCGAGAGGACTTCCAAGTAAAAAGTAGTACCACGGTATGGAATTATTCAATTAATTATCCGATTAATCTGTGGAATAAACTAATCCTTTCTGTTATGAATGTGGCACCTTTTCGTTAGTAGCGGGAGAACGGAAAGACATCTGCACTAAGAACATAAGAGTGTATCTTCGATAGCTGCTTCAGTAAAAAAGCACATTTAAATACACATTAATTTTTAAGATCATCATCATACGAGATTACAGAAACTATGAAGAGCAAATTATAATTAAGTTCAAATCAAATGTAATACTTTCTGCTTACTAACTGCACTGCTTCTAAGTGCACTGCACTTTATCGTGTTTACTGCGAGATGAGAGAGAAAATTTGTCGATATGGACCGAATGAAATTGCGTACGGCAATTTGACAAATGTATCGATATCGGGTTTCTAGTTCGATAGGTCGAGAATGAGCGGAGAAGACCGCAGCAACAGAACAGGAATTAACGCTTCCTTTCTGGACAGAGGTGTGAGCGGTAATGAACAGCGCGCTCGCAGCACACGGCCCAGCTGCATTATGGGCCTGCGCTTTGATGGCAGCTTTCACGGCGGCTATCTGCAGGATTTTGATTGCAGGTCCGGCTGGCCCTCGCCTGAATGCGGTCGCTATCGGCCCGGCCTCCCACAGCCGCTTTGCCAGCCACGCCAGGACTGCCTCCATTTGCCACCAGCTCTAAGCGTCGCACATGAATTGCAGCTCTGGACCGCGTGCAATCCAATTTACCGCTGCTGTCGCTTTCATTATCAGAAAGTAACTCTTGTTAGCCCCTTTATTCCGTTTCCTGCTCAGTACTTAACGACCCGCAACGTGAAACTCTCCAGTGGCAACAGTATCAATGAAGACATAGGTTTCCATATTCGAAGAAAGACATGTGACCAGGGATTAGTGCCCCGTTGACAAGGAGGGTAATGCAGCTCTGGTATAATAAGAATGCGAAGTGGCAAACTTACTGTTCGCTTTAATCGACTCAAAGAAACCATTATCTGAATGTTAGAACAGGGATACAAACGCCATTACTTTCGAATGCAAAGGCAGAGTCTTGGCCACCCAATTACTCAGCTTTAAGCGATCAAATTAACCATAAATATCTGCATTTAAAACAACTCGTGAAAGTATGGATTATATTGTATTAAATAACGCAATTTTGTTTGACTCTCTTTCTTCCTTCATCTGTGAGTGATATACCCAAAACAATTCTATTTTATTAGTATCACATAATACGAGGGCTATTCGGAATGCAAGGTCTGTTCGGTCGCGAAATAGAAACCACAATGAAAATCAAGAAGTCTTATTTGCAACAGTTTACTACACCTTCCAGCTACTTCTAGTCACCACTCCGACGTACACATTTGTCATAGCATTGGACGAACTTTGCTATATCCTCGTCATAGAACGTAGCCACCTGTGCTTTCTGTCACTTTCCTACGCTCGTCTACAGTTCATTGTCTGTGCCAATATGTTGTATTCATAGCCAGCGTAGCCGATGGGCCACGTGAGCAGAGATGAACATCAAAGGATGACAAGTCCGGGCTGTATGGTGGGTGATCGAAAACATGCCTTGGAATACGCTGCAGGGGCTTGCTCATTGCAGCCAACAACTGTAATGAATAAGGAACTGCAGGACAGGCATGTTATGTGAGGTTGCATTAAATAAGGGGAAATCTGGCAGCAGGCGCACATACTTCGCGGGAGGCACTATTGTTCTAGGCCTTTTAGGTGCTCGCTGTATGCTCAGAACTCAAAAGAGCGACTTACCGCGGTCGACTGTCATAGTGGAGAAACTGCCGAACACATCCTTGCAAAGCTTCATCGGATTTCCACAGTCGTTTTGTAACATCATAGCTCTAATGCTCTACTGATTTATTTTGCTTTTGTTTCATTTAATATTACATCGTTAAGCTCCTGTAAATGTTTTTGATTGAATAGATAACACAAAATTGTATACTCTTTCTTTTGTTAAAAATTTTGATGTCGTGGTTTGTCTCTATGCAAATTAGTGTATCTATCATTTAAATACTTTGTCCCATTTGGAGGGAACAAAACTTACTATATACACTCCTGGAAATGGAAAAAAGAACACATCGACACCGGTGTGTCAGACCCACCATACTTGCTCCGGACACTGCGAGAGGGCTGTACAAGTAATGATCACACGCACGGCACAGCGGACACACCAGGAACCGCGGTGTTGGCCGTCGAATGGCGCTAGCTACGCAGCATTTGTGCACCGCCGCCGTCAGTGTCAGCCAGTTTGCCGTGGCATACGGAGCTCCATCGCAGTCTTTAACACTGGTAGCATGCCGCGACAGCGTGGACGTGAACCGTATGTGCAGTTGACGGACTTTGAGCGAGGGCGTATAGTGGGCATGCGGGAGGCCGGGTGGACGTACCGCCGAATTGCTCAACACGTGGGGCGTGAGGTCTCCACAGTACATCGATGTTGTCGCCAGTGGTCGACGCACGGATGCACGCCAAGACCGTAGGATCCTACGCAGTGCCGTAGGGGACCGCACCGCCACTTCCCAGCAAATTAGGGACACTGTTGCTCCTGGGGTATCGGCGAGGACCATTCGCAACCGTCTCCATGAAGCTGGGCTACGGTCCCGCACACCGTTAGGCCGTCTTCCGCTCACGCCCCAACATCGTGCAGCCCGCCTCCAGTGGTGTCGCGACAGGCGTGAATGGAGGGACGAATGGAGACGTGCCGTCTTCAGCGATGAGAGTCGCTTCTGCCTTGGTGCCAATGATGGTCGTATGCGTGTTTGGCGCCGTACAGGTGAGCGCCACAATCAGGACTGCATACGACCGAGGCACACAGGGCCAACACCCGGCATCATGGTGTGGGGAGCGATCTCCTACACTGACCGTACACCACTGGTGATCGTCGAGGGGACACTGAATAGTGCACGGTACATCCAAACCGTCATCGAACCCATCGTTCTACCATTCCTAGACCGGCAAGGGAACTTGCTGTTCCAACAGGACAATGCACGTCCGCATGTATCCCGTGCCACCCAACGTGCTCTAGAAGGTGTAAGTCTACTACCCTGGCCAGCAAGATCTCCGGATCTGTCCCCCATTGAGCATGTTTGGGACTGGATGAAGCGTCGTCTCACGCGGTCTGCACGTCCAGCACGAACGCTGGTCCAACTGAGGCGCCAGGTGGAAATGGCATGGCAAGCCGTTCCACAGGACTACATCCAGCATCTCTACGATCGTCTCCATGGGAGAATAGCAGCCTGCATTGCTGCGAAAGGTGGATATACATTGTACTAGTGCCGACATTGTGCATGCTCTGTTGCCTGTGTCTATGTGCCTGTGGTTCTGTCAGTGTGATCATGTGATGTATCTGACCCCAGGAATGTGTCAATAAAGTTTCAACTTCCTGGGACAATGAATTCACGGTGTTCTTATTTCAATTTCCAGGAGTGTATAATTGTAATTTCTGTGTGAATAATTTTTTGTAGAGATGTTAATATGTGCAAATGTTCTGTGTTATTCAATGCATTTGTTTGCTGTTATGTAAACTGCTGATCCTCACTTAGGAATCTTAGTAATTTTGTGTATAAGGGGTAGTGTGGTTCCCCTCGGGAACGCAACTGTGTAGCGCGCGCAAATTGTGGTTGGCCTAGGTAGGAAAGGTGGAACTGATAGTCTGTCGGGGACGAGCTACGAGTCGGGGAGGAGCTACCAGTGTGTGCACAGCCATGTAAATGTTGCATATTGTGCTGGTTCCGAGAGAGGCTTTTCCTGCCGCTTTCCAATGCCTCGGAAGAATGGATAAATAGCTGGAAATATTCTGGGATTGGTATCAATCATCGCCACCAAGAAATGACAGAGTCCAGCAATTCTACCTGCAATTCCACCTAACAACATGCAGTTGCCACCACTTTGCGCAATCATTACATCGGAATACTACAATGATGTACAGTGAAGGATCAGCTTAATGGATGTGTTAGTGTGCTCAAATATAAGGTAATTTATATCTGAATTTATGTACCTACCCTGATTTTTCTCCTCATAATAACACCTCTCAGGTTCCTCTCCGTTTGAACTAAAGTGATTACCGAGCGTCCCTACTGAAAGAACATTAAAAAACCAGTTTTTTTAATTAATGCCTCTTGAACATAGTAAAGAGAAAGTTAAAGTTAATGTGGAAAGAGAGTGAGTTAAAATTAATGTTGCTTGCTGAAAATTATTTTCCTAGTAAAAACGCTTATTAAAGTGCTGTTGCCAACTTCAAAATTAAATGTTCTTAAAACTGAGGCTTATAAAGTAAATGATCACATTGCTGTCTGTAGTAAATTCTAAAAGGTGAGTCAGTTTCTTGCAATTTTGTGAACATTGTGTTTCGCTGTAGTAAAAGTGGGAAACTGCAATAGTAGAAAATTATATGTTTATAACTGCTAAGTGTTTGTCTCTCTTGTGTATTGGAAGTGCATATTAATAGTATAACAAGATACACAGTCTGTCTATTATGTTAATGCTAGGTAACAAGTAATGGGAAAACAACTAATTATAAAAACCATAATTTCTTTAAAGCCTGAAAGTAATAGTGTGTTTCGGTGTCTCTTATAATTTTGCAAATACTTTCTGCTGCTCTAACTGTTAGTTTCAATCTTACCATAAACATATGTATGTGTCAGAGTTCACTGCACTCGCGTGTGACAAAGTATAGGTTGTGTTTATCCATTAAAGTTACTAATAACTATTTTCTTGAACGAGAATGTTAATTATTCTCTTGCCTAGTTAGGCTGGCGACCGTTTTCTCTATCAGTTAAACAGTGCAGATAAGCAAAACTTTGTTTGTTACTGTTCAAATATTTACGTAATTCTGACTTTCACTTCCGATAAGCCACCTCCGTTAGGTACAACACGGTCAACATAACAAAATTCCTCTCAGAGGGTAACACTGCTCTGTTGCTTTATACCATTATCACTCTAACAAAATAATTCTGTTTTGCAAACTGCCTCCAGTTTCGAGGTTATGGTATAGCAGTAGCAGACAGGAGTGTTATGGTTTCCATTCAGTGACCTACGGGTCTTATGTTGCGAATAGCTCTTGTGGCTGAAAGTATGCATTTTTTTTTCAAAACCGGAATGTACTATTTATTCTACTAATGTTTGTATGATCTCAAAGTCATTTTAGGAAGAAGTCTTGGTTGTACAACGAAAAATTACAATAGAATCTCCTAGTGTTCACAGGAAACAAGCAGTGAGAAAATTTATCTACAAGCCTACGATCGCTTGGATTCATTACAACAGCATGCTGAAAAGTAATGCCTCCTAATATTTTATGTGAACGCTCTTAAAGGTATTCAAATAAAACAAACGATATTAACATTCTACATCTTTCTTCTTCGTTTCTCCATATTTGCAGCCCTCTGCCACAAGAGGACAGCGAACTGCTTCATGTAACATGGCGATGTGTGATGTAACTATGTCAGTGCATGAGAAAGAGTGTGCTGTTATCTTGTTGCGAGTTCGAAGAGTTCGTCCACACATGGAGTACCCTTGACAATGCCAGACAACACACGATCACTTGGACGTCTGAAACAATCAGATGCCTTGTGATCACTATCGTCAATCATCCTCCATACAGTTCCTAATTGGCCTCATCCGATTTTAATCTATATTTACAACTCAAAGAACACCTTCGAGGAATTAACTTAGATAGAGATGAAACAGTGAGAGAAGAGGTGAAGTTGTGGCTTCGTCAACTAAGTCAGACTCTCTACAGTAACGACATCAACCAACTGAACTCTAGTTTGGAGAAATTTATTCGTCTCCATGGTGACTATACTGAGATATAAATTCGTAGAAATCAACAATTAAGGTGTAGAATGTTAATAACGTTTATTTTGTTTAAAAAAGCTTTAAGAGTTTCCACACAGAAATTTCGGAGGCATTACTTTTCAGCACACCCTTTTGATCAAGTAAAAGACGGAAAATTATGGGAAAAAATTCGGGTAGTAGCAAATGGCGAACTGTGTAATGAATAACATATTAAAAATTCATGACCGGTGGGGCGTGAGGGTTGGGTGGAACGACATTTAACGGCCACAGTTTTAAATTTACTAGACTATCTCTAAAATCGCAGCTTCTAGCGAAAACGTTTCCCATTTCAAAACTGAACTAAATTGAATTTACTACAGAAAGAGTCCGATTTATTTTCTCTCTCTAGGAATAGTTTTCCCGCTTTGCTGGCGAAGGAAAAATGGTAGATTATTAAAAATAGTGTATTAATTGTCTAAGTTTAATGTATATTGCTAAATAACGTGGGTTAAAGACAAATATTAAATGCTTTTACCACATCTAAATGCAGTAGATTCGTATTAAGGGATAAATTGTGGAAAGGTGGGGATGAAGGTTGGAAGTGTGACGGAAGGTAGGTCTCCGGATGTTGGTGTTGCGCCTTTCTCCTTTGTAGAGCTGCAAAATGAAGAGCGAGCAGGCAGTTCCCCACAGTATGCTACAAAAAAAACAACTACAGGGTGCTTCAAGATGTTATACTGATCATTCCGCAGCTCGATTTATGAATCACTGGCGACGCATTTTGCAGACATGCGCAGAGAGTTTATTTTCCACGAAGTTCGACAGAGGTAGCGTTCTTCTGAGAGGAGCAGCTTCCCACATCACAAGTGCTGCTCGGTTTTCAATTTATAGACAGATTACACCCACCCAGAATTTCCTGCCCAGTTTACTCATGTTTGTGGACAAAATATATTCACTGAACTCATGTTTATGTACTAGAGTTGTTTTCAGTTCATTGAGTGCGTGCCTATTTGCAGCTGTTAAATGAGCTATTATATAAAAAAGCTCAATAGCTGGAGCTGTCAACTATCTACCATACTGAAAAGCTGCCCCAAGTGTAATATACTGTCAATATGTATCCGACAGTGTCGATTTTATTGTCTCCGCTATTAACGGCTGGAATATTTTTCGCAGCTTCAGGGTATTAAATGTATCACCCCAGCCGCAGCTCTCCCAAGATCTGAAAAGGCTCAGAGACTTAGACTGCCTCCCTTTGAAATTGTAGTGGGTCACCGAGATGTTATGTAATATCAGATATTTCAACAGAAGTCAAGCAACGCATTAGGGCAAATTACTGTTCAAGATTCAAACATGGTCAGTCCTATTCCATCAGACATAATGACACCCACCTAGAAAGATATACTGTGAATGCATCATAAGTGGCTGCAGTGATTGCAGTTCACTCTTCAAGTGCCAACCGTTCCTAAATAGAAGAGATTTAAGCATTCTACTAGTAACACAGTTAACGTTGAGCGAAGTGCCGTAACCTTTTGGTCATTCGTCACTTCACCACCAAGTGGCTATAACACAATTACATGGCTTCACATTATGCCGTCGACAGACAGCAGCCACGTTCAGTAATCCAGTCCCTTTCAACAGACACTAAGTAGGTCTACGTAGGTTACTGATAACATCATAATTACAAATTGAGCGCTTCTCAGCCGTTGTTTATTCCATAAATCCCGTAACGTGTATTCCATAAATGCTGACTTAACAACTACAAATAAGTACTCACTCAATTACCTGAAAATAGCTCCAGTGTATAAACAAGTGTTCAGTGCAGTTGTTTCCTTTACTCATATGAGAAATGTTCATGGGAAATGCTGTAGAGGTATAGCCTGTAAATAAACTGAAAAGTGATCTCAACTCTTGGTGGGATGGTAGGAGAAGTTGGATTTCCTGGGAGAAAGCTACAACTGCCGTACTGGGTGACTGACAATCAGCTTCGCTGTAGCACTGTATAACAGTGTGCAGAGCTTTACGTAGATCTTGTACATATGTGTTTCTTTTATTAGTATTATCAGTAATTCATATATGTATTCCATGTAATGTTAGCACACTTTGTGGAAAATAAACACCCCCGACATATCTGCACATCGTGTCATAGGTGATTCATAAGGCGAGCTGCGGAAGGATCTGTATAAATTTGTTAAACACCCTGTTGTTTCTTTTTGTGACGTAGTGCGGTAGAAAGAATATGACGTATATGTCATAATCATGGTCGCCGAAGCATGCAAGCAACTTGCCATTACCATCAAGTGAAAGTATGATTTTATTGTGGTACGAACAGTGTAAAATCATGTGATTTATTATATAAAAGTACACTCTTGTAATATCTGCTCAACAGGAAGCGACTGACTATAGGAGCCATGCATACGTACTCACGTAATACTGCAAGGGAAACAATAGCATGAAATCTGGGACATTTTCGTAACATGATCAGGTCAACAAATAAAAATGTGTTTTTCATCTCGTCTTGATGGAACTGGAGACAATAAGATACTAGTTATTGAAAACTGAACCTCTCTCAATTACCACGGAAACTAAGGGGCTGCCACGGCCACAAGTATATAAAATGTACAGAAGTATGTGAAGAAGAACTGAAGTCTTCGAATGCAGCACTCTCAGATCGTTCGCAAGTTGGGAAGATGATTAGCAGGCCCTCCACCTGTACGGTATAGGTGCTATACGCAAGAGGCGTAGCGGGTAACTGCGCCGTGAATCAACACATTCGTGAATGACTTTAAGGAACTGTGTTGTAGCGAAGATCTCACCTGCTCGAAATTGTGTAGGTTCACGTACTTTATTTGCAGCGCAATCCCGTGCGAGTTTTAGGCACAAGGTACACAGTCCAAGATGGGTTTACGACGATAGAAGGCTTCTAGCCACTAAATGTGTTCAGACCATAAAACCTGTGGCATATATCTACGAACGAGTAGTATAAATTTTTATACTGTATGTAGTTTTTTTAACCGTACTGAGTGGCGTGAATCAATACGGAAATTGTAACTGAAAACATAAGTGCAGAATATCTGAAGTCTCTTCTAATATACACAACGTTACATATCTTAACTATGCAGCGTAACTAGCGACTATGTTTTTTAGGTTGGAACGTGAGAACGTGAGTTGTTGTGTTGGCACCACGTAAGCCACCTCACGTAATACCACTTAGATCGCCTGAAACTCTTTTGTGGATTCTGATTTACGCAACGGTTCGATAGTAATATAACGAGCAAAACCAAAAGCATTAGCATATGGTAACACTATCAAGTCGCTACCAGACGTTGTCCAGAAAGTCCGTCAGGCAACATGAACCAGGCTGGGCTTGATGCTGTAACTACAAATGAAACTGTGCTAGTAAGCAGCAGTTTAACCTGGTGACCCATGTTGTCGGCTAGTAGTTCCAGATTAGAACACAATAAGATAACAATCACATAATTGAACTTATATATGCGGTTCCAAGTTTAAGAAACATCACTGCACGAGATACAAGTATGGATAGGGTTATCAACAGTTAATTCAATTTTCCTGATCCCCTTCTCATCAACCATATACATTACAGATGTGTAATACTAAAACACATCTGCTTTCTAGCTCTGTCCGTCACGTAGTAGCGGAGTATTGGACGGTAGGAACGCTCCTCAAGCTCTGGGACAAGGTGAAGATGAAGGTGAAGGTGTTCTGTCCAATGATTAGCCACGCTATCTGGAGGTCGTTTAAACTTAGAAAATGTTAAATTCTGTTTCGCAGCCGGCCGCGGTGGTCTAGCGGTTCTAGGCGCTCAGTCCGGAACCGCGCGACTGCTACGGTCGCAGGTTCGAATCCTGCCTCGGGCATGGATGTGTGTGATGTCCTTAGGTTAGTTAGGTTTAAGTAGTTCTAAGTTCTAGGGGACTGATGACCACAGATGGTAAGTCCCATAGTGCTCAGAGGCATTTGAACAATTTTTCTGTTTCGCACGGAATTTAGTGTGCACTAAACGTTCGAGCGCCAAACCGGGTTGATTATCATTACGTTCTGATAGACAGCAAGTTGTCTTGTCTCTGGCAGTTCTTGCAAGGAAGGACTTACTGGACGCAAGACCAGGCACTGTCGTTTCCGTCCGGAGTGTGTCATAAAACATCCTGCAGCCATACATTTAGCAATGCAGAGCTTTGCTCCTTTCGTGCTATAAACGATGACAAATTATGCGGTACTCAAGGCCCTCTGGCCTCTAACAGCTCGCTAGAGCTTCTTCCGTGCCATTTCCGTTTCACAACCTCTTCGTCCCCTCCCTATACATCTTACTTGGTTCTAATTCAATTTAACCGGTAATATTTCTTCTCATAACCTCTCTCCCGGGTGAGGTCTCAAATGGAGTATTCCAAAGTAGCGTTCTCAACTTGAGACCACATATTTCATTATATTAGCTTGTGGGAGGAACATTTGGTTGACAGTAATTTCAGAAACCCCATTCCTTGCACTAATAATAATTAAATACTTGGCCTTCTCACTCAACTACCATAAAGGTATCTCTCAAGTTTTCCTGCCAGTTGCTCAAAATGTCGGTCAGGTGTGCGAGTGTAAATTTAATAAACCGTGTCGTGCTGAAAGTCGGTAAGCATTCGTTCTGGTCAAAGGGTGCTGACAAGGGAACCTCCCCATCGCACCCCCCTCAGATTTAGTTATAAGTGGGCACAGTGGATTGGTCTTGAAAAACTGAACACAGATCAATCGAGAAAACAGGAAGAAGTTGTGTGGAACTATGAAAATAGTAAGCAAAATATACAAACTGAGTAGTCCATGCGCAAGGTAGGCAACATCAAGGACGGCATTGAGGAGCGTCGTGGTTCCGTGGTTAGTGTGAGCAGCTGCGGAACGAGAGGCCCTTGGTTCAAGTCTTCCCTCGACTGAAAAGTTTACTTTCTTTATTTTCGCAAAGTTATGATCTGTCCGTTCGTTCGCTGACGTCTCTGTGCACTGTAATAAGTTTAGTGTCTGTGTTTTGCGATCGCACCGCAAAACCGTGCGATTAGTAGACGAAAGGACGTGCCTCTCCAATAGGAACCGAAAACATTTGATCGCAAGGTAATAGGTCAACCGATTCCTCCACAGGAAAACACGTCTGATATATTTTATACGACACTGGTGATGGCATGTGCGTCACATGACAGGAATATGTTGTCGACCCACCTAACTTGTACACTTGGCGAATGGGTAAAAAGATTCTTCTACCTTGCCCGATTTAGGTTTTCTTGTGGATGTCAGTTACTTCGCATCGGACGGACGGACGGACAGATAATAATTGTCTGAAAATAAAAAATTAAACTTTTCACTCGAGGGAAGGCTTGAACCAAGGACCTCTCGTTCTGCAGGTGCTCACGCTAACCACGGGACCACGGCGCTCCTAATCTCACATTCTCCTTGTTGTTGCCTATGTAGCGCATGGTCTACTCAGTTTGTATATTTTGCTTATTTTTTTCATAGTTCCACACAACTTCCTGTTTTCTCGATTGATCTGTGTTCGGTTTTTCAAGGCCTATCCACTGCGCCAGCGTATAGCTAAATCTGAGGGGGGTGCGATTGGGAGGTTCCCTTGTGAGTGCGGTGTCAGCACTAAACCCACTGAATCATATACGCAGTGAGACTATCCCATGATGCTAAAACACTGTGTGGGCTACAGCAGCGTTAGATTTCTGAAGAATGACTAAAACTAGAATAATTACTGCGCCGGTGATAGTTGGCTAAGAGCTGTCATTCGTTTCACGTATTTAAGAACACAGCGAAATCTTAAATTCTTGTAGACTTGTGCACAATTTCACCGGAGCTTCTGCTTTAGGCTCTCGAATCTGAACTTCACTGTTCAGTCCCAGCCTATTTAACTCTAGACTGACCAATGTGTCCTTCAGATGGCATAATCTACAGCCAGCGCAATCAAGTGATTTTCGGACATTGCTGGTGGCGTATACTAGTGTGTGACAAGAGTTCGCATTCCAGGCGGCCGTCCACCATACTTGGGTATCCACGTGATGGCTGGGTGTTGTGTGCTGTCCTTAGGTTAGTTAGGTTTAAGTAGTTCTAAGTTCTAGGGGACTTATGACCACAGCAGTTGAGTCCCATAGTGCTCAGAGCCATTTGAACCATTTGGGTATCCAATGACAATGTTCCTGCTCACCTGCTAATTGTAGTGCCTTGTGACGTTCAATGGGAAGAACTCTACGTGTGGAACAATGGCTTATGTACGCCTCAGAGAGGATTCATAGATGCCTACCAACGCTGGTCTTGCATTGTACTAACGAGTGAGCTGCTGTGCTATGTCCCACGCGTCCCCTGTTAAAACTCGCGGTAATCGATACTAAACTCTTCCATCAAAAAAGCATCACTCATTGTAGCTTACTTTGCCGGTAAGGATTTTCCGACATCCATGATCGATGGTTTATTCGTGCACGATTCGAAGATGGACTGTTCCACTCGCCGGGCACCCGCTATCCGGCCATCATATTTTTGACTGGTATCTCACGTCCTTCCCATCTTCTTTCCGACTGTCATGGCTACGGTCTATGTATGATCTGACAAGATATCTTTCACGTGAACAACCGACCTCATCCCCTCCCCCCCCCCCCTCCCCCGGGCAACAGATGTGCTCTTTCCACGACAACAATTGCTTTCGGTTCAACTGCTCGTAAACGTATAATATTGCCTTAGAGGTGCAGATGTCTGACTGAATATCCAACTGAGTTCATTAAATTGAACATAAAATGCTTCAGGTACTGAGCGAAGTTCGTTGTCACGTTTTCACACGTGAATGCATATCGCCTCCGTAGCCGTGGTCGCAAACGCAAATTGGTGTTTGACTGGGAGGCAGCGGTTCAAATTTAGGTCTTGGAAGACATTTTTGCCACCATTATTATGGCCGATGAAAACAGGAATGATAGTTTGTGTAATTATCTCTCATAGGACTCTCCACCAGTACCCCATACTGAACTCGAAATCTCTTCGCTATGTATAATGAAGTGACGATATATAACAGTATTGACGATGTTCTGTCCTTCGAATGCTTGACAGCTTCCTATGCTACTAAAATATAATGTCCATACATCATCACAGTTTTAGAAGGCATCGCTCGTGCGAAACTCAGCTTACCCTTTTCTCACATAAAATACTGCGAACGACAGGTGGAGAGCAACTTGCAGATTCTACATTCCTAAATTTCCTTAAAGTATTGGCAAAGTGCCACACATCCTACTGTTAACGAAAGTTCGAGCATACGGAATAGGTTCCCAGGTACGTGAGGGCTTGAAGACTTCTTAAGTAACACAGCCCAATATTCTGTTCTCGAAGGCGAGTGTTCATCAGAGCCAAGGGTATAGGCTTCAAATGGCTCTGAGCACTATGGGACTTAACTTCTTAGGTCATCAGTCCCATAGGACTACTTAAACCTAACTAACCTAAGGACATCACACACATCCATGCCAGAGGCAGGATTCGAACCTGCGACCGGAGCGAACGCGCGGCTCCAGACTTTAGCTCCTAGAACCCCTCGGCCACCACGGCAGGCAGAGCCGAGGGTATTTTCAGGAGTGCCCCAGGGAAGTGTGACAGGACCGCTGTTGTTTTCTGTACACATAAACGATCTGGTGGACAAGGTAAACAGCAGTCTGCGATTGTTTGCTCATGATAGTGTACTGTATGGGAAGGTGTCGTCATTGAGTGACCGCAAGAGGATACAAGAAGACTTAGGCAAAATTTCTAGTTGGTGTGATGAATGGCAATTGGCTCTAAATGTACAAAAAATTAAGTTAATGTAAATGAGTAGGACAAAAATTCGAATACGGTATTATTAATGTGTGTGTGTGAGTGTGTGTGTGTGCGTGCGTGTGCGTGCGTGTGTGTGTGTATGTGTATGTGTGTGTGTGTGTGTGTGTCGCGTGTTTTAAACTGAGGACCTAGAAACGACGGAGAGGCTTCGTCCCGCCGTAACTCTCAGTGGTTCACAACCCCACAACAGACAACAGCAGTCCACCCACCTCACCGCCGCCCCACACCGAACCCAGGGTTATTGTGCGGTTCGGCCCCAGTGGACCCCTGGAACGTCTCATACCAGGCGAATGTAACCCCAAATGTTTGCGTGGTAGAGTAATTATGGTGTACGCGTAAGTGGAGACAGTGTTTGCGCAGGAATCGCCGACGTAGTGTAACCAAGGTGGAATAAGGGGAACCAGCCGAGACAGATAGAAAACCGCCTTGAAAACCTTCCACCGGCTGGCCGGCACACCAGACCTCGACACTAACCCGCCGGGCGCATTCGTGCAGGGGGCTGACACGCCTCCCCTTTCGGGAAGAAGCGAGTCGGATCACGCGGGCTCATAATTAGTCAACTACTTAATACAGTAACGTCGACTAAATACCTAGGCGTAAGGTTGCAAAGCGAGATGAAATGGAACGAGCATGTAAGGACTGTAGTAGGAAAAGCGAGTGGTCGGCTTCGGTTTACTTGGCGAATTTAAAGCAAGTATATTCATCTGCAGAGGAGACCGTACATAGGAAGCTAGTGCGACCCACTGTTGAGTAATGTTCAAGTGTTTGGGATACGCAACAGGTCCAATTAAAGGAAGACGTCGAGGCAATTCACAGGCGGGCAGCTACATTTGTTACCGGTTGGTTCGAACATCACGCAACTATTATTCAGATGCTTCGGGAACTCAAAGGGGAATCAGTGAAGCGAATACGACGTTCATTTCGAGGAGCAATATTGAGAATATTCAGAGAATCGTCGTCTGAAGCTGACAGCAGAAAGAATCTACTCCAGCCAACTTCCATTTCGCTTAAGGATCATGAGGATAAGATTAGAGAGATCAGGACTTGTACGGAGTCATATAGAGAGTCGGCTTTCCTAGGCTCTGTTTGAGAGTAGAACAGAAAAAGATGTGACTAGCAGTGGTACAGGGTACCCTCCGCTAACCACCATACGGTAGCTTGCGGAGTATGTTTGTAGATGCAGATATGTTGACTCAAACTGGCACGTGGATGCCACTCTAGAATTCGTCGTGTTGGAATACGTAATATGCTCCAGTCATTCTTAACGGTAACGGAACTTTACCACAGTCTATACTTTTTGATTGTCTTCAGTTGCGTAAGGAGATATTTTTTTGAAATCTCTCCTCACGTTTCGTGTGACGGTTGAACTCAGTAATAAAATTTTGAAAAACGTTTGTGTAGTCCCTATGTATACATGTGACTAAAGATAATATTTTATCAACGGTAAGTTCCATGACAAATACACAAAAGAAATAATAGCAATAATAATACTAATAATAATAATAATAATAATAATAACCTCCGTGGAGGCCCGGGAAAAGAATAGGCCTCTGGTATGTTCTGCCAGTCGTAAAAGGCGACGAAAAGAACAAACCACTAATAGGGCTAACCCCCCTTTTAGTGTGATTACTTGGTTCAGGACAGAACTAAAGAAGCCTCGGACAAGCGCCGTCATGGTCGGGGACGACGCTTGAACTCTATGCCCGCCCACAATGGTAACGACACTGCTAGCCAACTGGAAAATGATTTAAATCCAAATAGAGGTGTTTTGCAGGATATGCTTCCTGCAACCACCCTAGAAGGAAAACAAAGACAGAGGATGAGATGGTCAGATGAAGTTAATCGACACCTCATGTTCTGTTATTACCAAGCAACAAACCTAGGAACCAACACAACTGGATACAGATCACAAGTATACACAACATTTATTACCAGATACCCGGAATTAAAATTTTTAACAGAACAACGACTAGCTAATCAGATCCGTGTAATAATCAAAAATAACAGGATACCCCAGTCAGAATTAGAAAACATCAAACAACAAGTACAACAAATACTGGACCAAAATAATGTGCAATGAGAAGAAGAAGAAAATACAGTAATGGACTCAAACATCCCAGAGCAAACAAACGAAGACCAACACGCATCAATTAAACAATCAGAGGAAAACGAAATCTTAAGACAGCCACCAGAACAAGCACAAATAGAACACGAAGAGACACACGTGTTAGATATAGAAGAGAAATTTCAGCTGACATATATAGAATACAAAGACACAAATACAGACATTAGACCATTCTTGCATAGACCGCCAAATAGCCCACAAGTCGAAACAACAATAAAAACTATCAACACAATCATACACAACAAAATAAATGAAAACACAACTATGGAAGAGTTACAACTACTGGTTTATATAGGAGCACTCACTACACTAAATATACACACTAGGCAGAGATCAGAACAAACCAACACACAGAAGAAACCCACAAAACCAGCATGGCAACACAGGCTACAGATCAGAATAGAAAAACTGAGAAAAGACATCGGACAGCTAACACAATTTATAAGAAATGAAATATCAGACAACAAACGAAAAAGGTTAGGTAAAATCTCACAACAAGAAGCAATAGAGCAATTAGATGAAAAAAAGCAGAAATTGCAAGCATTGGCCAAACGACTGAGAAGATACAAAAAAAGTGAAAATAGAAGGAAACAAAACCAAACATTCAACACAAAAACCAAAAGAGATTTTACCAAACAATGGATAACACACACATTAAAATAGACAATTCACCAAACATAACAGACATGGAACACTTCTGGAGCAACATATGGTCAAACCCGGTACAACATAACAGGCATGCACGGTGGATACAAGCAGAAACAGACACATACAAGATGATACCACAAATGCCTGAAGTGATAATTTTGCAACATGAAGTCACCCGAGCAATTAATTCTACACACAATTGGAAAGCCCCTGGAAATGATAAAATGGCAAATTACTGGCTAAAGAAGTTCACCTCAACACATTCACATCTAACTAAATTATTTAACAGTTACATTGCAGACCCATACACATTCCCTGATACACTTGCACATGGAATAACCCATCTGAAACCTAAAGATCAAGCAGACACAGCAAACCCAGCTAAATATCACCCCATAACATGCCTACCAACAATATACAAAATATTAACTTCAGTCATCACACAGAAATTAATGACACATACAACACAGAACAAAATTATAAATGAAGAACAAAAAGGCTGCTGCAAAGGAGCACGAGGATGTAAAGAGCAACTGATAATAGATACAGAGGTGACATATCAAGCTAAAACTAAACAAAGGTCCCTACACTACGCATACATTGATTACCAAAAAGCCTTTGATAGTGTACCCCACTCATGGTTACTACAGATATTGGAAATATACAAACTAGATCCTAAATTAATACAGTTCCTAAACATAGTAATGAAAAATTGGAAAACCACACTTAATATCCAAACAAATTCAAATAATATCAAATCACAGCCAATACAGATTAAGCGTGGAATATACCAAGAAGACTCATTAAGTCTTTTCTGGTTCTGCCTTGCTCTGAACCCACTATCCAACATGCTAAATAATACAAATTATGGATACAATATTACTGGAACAGACCCACATAAAATCACACATTTGCTATACATGGATGATCTAAAACTACTGGCAGCAACAAATCAACAACTCAACCAATTACTAAAGATAACAGAAGTATTCAGCAATGATATAAATATGGCTTTTGGAACAGACAAATGTAAGAAAAATAGCATAGTCAAGGGCAAACACACTAAACAAGAAGATTACATATTGAATAACCACAGTGACTGCATAGAAGCGATGGAAAAAACAGATGCCTATAAATATCTAGGATACAGACAAAAAATAGGAATAGATAATAGAAATATAAAAGAAGAACTAAAAGAAAAATATAGACAAAGACTAACAAAAATACTGAAAACAGAATTGACAGCAAGAAACAAGACAAAAGCTTTAAATACGTATGCTAAACCAATATTGACCTACTCATTTGGAGTAGTGAAGTGGAGTAACACAGACCTAGAAGCACTCAATACACTTACACGATCACAATGCCACCAATATAGAATACATCACATACATTCAGCAACAGAAAGATTCACATTAAGCAGAAAGGAAGGAGGAAAGGGATTTATCGACATAAAAAACCTACATTATGGACAGGTAGACAATTTAAGAAAATTCTTTATAGAACGAGCAGAAACTAGCAAAATACACAAAGCAATCACTCATATAAATACATCAGCTACACCATTGCAATTTCATAACCACTTCTACAACCCTTTAGATCACATAACATCAACAGATACAAAGAAAGTAAATTGGAAAAAGAAAACACTACATGGCAAGCACCCGTATCATCTAACACAGCCACACATAGATCAAGACGCATCCAACACATGGCTAAGAAAAGGCAATATATACAGTGAGATGGAAGGATTCATGATTGCAATACAGGATCAAACAATAAACACCAGATATTACAGCAAGCATATTATTAAAGATCCCAATACCACAACAGATAAATGCAGACTTTGCGAACAACAAATAGAAACAGTAGATCACATCACAGGCGGATGCACAATACTAGCAAATACAGAATACCCCAGAAGACATGACAATGTAGCAGAAATAATACATCAACAACTTGCCATAAAATATAAACTAATAAAACAACACGGTCCCACATACAAGTACACACCACAGAATGTACTGGAGAATGATGAATACAAATTATACTGGAACAGAACGATTATAACAGATAAAACAACACCACATAATAAAACCTGACATCATACTCACCAATAAAAAGAAGAAATTAACACAACTAATTGAAATATCCATACCCAACACAACAAATATACAGAAGAAAACAGGAGAAAAAATTGAAAAATACATCCAACTGGCTGAGGAAGTCAAGGACATGTGGCATCAGGATAAAGTCGACATTATACCAATTATAATATCAACTACAGGAGTCATACCTCACAATATCCACCAGTACATCAATGCAATACAGCTACATCCAAACATATATATATATACAACTACAAAAATCTGTAATTACTGATACATGTTCAATGACCCGAAAGTTCCTAAATGCAATATAACATATACCGTACAGTTAAAAGGAAGTCACGCTTGATCAAGGTCCGCGTCACTGTCCATTTTTGACCAGACATAACGTCTGAGAATAGAAAGAAATAATAATAATTGCAGAGACCGCCAAATAACCCACAAGTCGGAACAACAATAAAAACTATCAACACAATCATACACAACAAAATAAATGAAAACAAAACTATGGAAGAGTTACAACTACTCGTTTATATAGGAGCATTCACTACACTAAATATACACACTAGGCAGAGATCAGAACCAACCAACACACAAGAAACCCACAAAACCAGCATGGCAACACAGGCTACAGATCAGAACAGAAAAACTGAGAAAAGACATCGGACAGCTATCACAATTTATTAGAAATGAAATGTCAAAAAAAAAAAAAAAAAAAAAAAACGAAAAAGGTTAGGTAAAATCTCACAACAAGAAGCCATAGAGCAATCAGATGAAAACAAGCAGAAATTACAAGCATTGGCCAAACGACTTAGAAGATACAAAAAAGTGAAAACAGAAGGAAACAAAACCAAACATTCAACAGAAACCAAAAGAAATTTTACCAGACAATGGATAACACTCACATTAAAATAGACAATCCACCAAACATAACAGACATGGAACACTTCTGGAGCAACATATGGTCAAACCCGGTACAACACAACAGGCATGCACGGTGGATAAAAGCAGAAACAGACACACACAAGATGATACCACAAATGCCTGAAGTGATAATTTTGCAACATGAAGTCACCCAAGCAATTAATTCTACTCACAATTGGAAAGCCCCTGTAAAAGATAAAATAGCAAATTTCTGGCTAAAGGAGTTCACCTCAACACGTTCACATCTAACTAAATTATTTAACAGTTACATTGCAGACCCATACACATTCCCTGAAACACTTACACATGGAATAACTTATCTGAAACCTAAAGATCAAGCAGACACAGCAAACCCAGCTAAATATCACCCCATAACATGCCTACCAACAATATACAATATATTAACTTCAGTCATTACACAGAAATTAATGACACACACAACACAGAACAAAATTATAAATGAAGAACAAAAAGGCTGTTGCAAAGGAGCACGAGGATGTAAAGAGCAACCGATAATAGATGCAGAGGTGACATATCAAGCTAGAACTAAACAAAGGTCCCTACACTACGCATACATTGATTACCAAAAAGCCTTTGATAGTGTACCCCACTCACGGTTGCTACAAATATTGGAAATATACAAACTAGATCCTAAATTAATACAGTTCCTAAACATAGTAATGAAAAATTGGAAAACCACACTTAATATCCAAACAAATTCAAATAATATCAAATCACAGCCAATACAGATTAAGCGTGGAATATACCAAGAAGACTCATTAAGTCTTTTCTGGTTCTGCCTTGCTCTGAACCCACTATCCAACATGCTAAATAATACAAATTATGGATACAATATTACTGGAACATACCCACATAAAATCACACATTTGCTATACATGGATGATCTAAAACTACTGGCAGCAACAAATCAACAACTCAACCAATTACTAAAGATAACAGAAGTATTCAGCAATGATATAAATATGGCTTTTGGAACAGACAAATGTAAGAAAAATAGCATAGTCAAGGGCAAACACACTAAACAAGAAGATTACATATTGAATAACCACAGTGACTGCATAGAAGCGATGGAAAAAACAGATGCCTATAAATATCTAGGATACAGACAAAAAATAGGAATAGATAATAGAAATATAAAAGAAGAACTAAAAGAAAAATATAGACAAAGACTAACAAAAATACTGAAAACAGAATTGACAGCAAGAAACAAGACAAAAGCTTTAAATACGTATGCTAAACCAATATTGACCTACTCATTTGGAGTAGTGAAGTGGAGTAACACAGACCTAGAAGCACTCAATACACTTACACGATCACAATGCCACCAATATAGAATACATCACATACATTCAGCAACAGAAAGATTCACATTAAGCAGAAAGGAAGGAGGAAAGGGATTTATCGACATAAAAAACCTACATTATGGACAGGTAGACAATTTAAGAAAATTCTTTATAGAACGAGCAGAAACTAGCAAAATACACAAAGCTATCACTCATATAAATACATCAGCTACACCACTGCAACTTCATAACCACTTCTACAACCCTTTACATCACATAACATCAACAGATACGAAGAAAGTAAATTGGAAAAAGGAAACACTACATAGCAAGCACCCGTATCATCTAACACAGCCACACATCGATCAAGACGCATCCAACACATGTCTAAGAAAAGGCAATATATACAGTGAGACGGAAGGATTCATGATTGCAATACAGGATCAAACAATAAACACCAGATACTACAGCAAGCATGTTATAAAAGATCCCAATACCACAACAGATAAATGCAGACTTTGCGAACAACAAATAGAAACGGTAGATCACATCACAAGTGGATGTACAATACTAGCAAATACAGAATACCCCAGAAGACATGACAATGTAGCAAAAGAATACATCAACAGCTTGCCTTACAACATAAACTTATAATACAACACGTTCCCACATACAAGTATGCACCACAAAATGTACTGGAGAATGATGAATACAAATTATACTGGAACAGAACGATTATAACAGATAAAACAACACCACATAACAAACCTGACATCATACTCACCAATAAAAAGAAGAAATTAACACAACTAATCGAAATATCCATACCCAATACAACAAATATACAAAGTAAAACAGGAGAAAAAATAGAAAAATACATCCAACTGGCTGAGGAAGTCAAGGACATGTGGCATCAGGATAAAGTTGACATTATACCAATTATATTATCAACTACAGGAGTCATACCACACAATATCCACCAGTACATCAACGCAATACAGCTACATCTAAACTTGTATATACAACTACAGAAATCCGTAATTATCGAAACATGTTCAATTACCCGAAAGTTCCTAAATGCAATATAACATATACCTTACAGTTAGAAGGAGTCACGCTTGATCAAGGTTCGAGTCACTTTCCATTTTTGACCAGACATAACGTCTGAGAAAAGAAAGAAATAATAATAATAGTAATATGGTGCTGTAAACAGTATCTGACTTTGAAATTTGAGAAGGATATCAAATTCTGACATAACAGCCAGACGCTAAGCTACATGACACGTTATCAAGAACGACCTGACGTTGCTGCTGGTTCTTCTCCACTTCGTTTAATAGTTCTTCAGCAGATGAAATCAATGTAAAACTAAACTAGCTAGTCGTACAAAATAAGTTTCGTATTGGGCGGTATACACGCAATTTCTCTACTGTCTTAGTGACATAATGCTACCATGCTGATCATACCTTTAGTGTTGCAGTTAATTCCGACTATTCCTGTTTCAGTTTTCTCAAACAGTATTGAGAATATAGGATGTTTCGGAATTATCATTATGGATGCCTACAGACAGAGCATGGCTCCCTGCAGGTTATGTAATAAATAGGGACTAATGACCAGAATCGAACGACAGAGACAAATTTTGAAGCAATGTATTTCACTCAGCTGTGCCAGCTAGATTAAGAAGGAATAGTAACTTCCTGTAGTTCTGGTATTTACAAGTTTGTAAATAATTCGCGAATATGATAAGAATGTCCAGTATTCAGGTGCAAATGAAATGAATAGCATATAGGCCTACATATTATATTATATGCTCGATGTGTCTTCTTCTAGGCGCTTCAGTCTGGAACCGCGCGACCGCTACGGTTGCAGGTTCGAGTCCTGCCTCGGGCATGGATGTGTGTGATGCCCTTAGGTTAGTTACGTTTAAGTAGCTCTACGTTCTAGGGGACTGATGGCCTCAGATGTTAAATCCCATAGTGGTCAGAGCAATTTGAACCATTTTGTCTTCTTCTGCATCATCTTGCACTATAACAAAAGCGTTTAGCGTAATATCTATGCACTGCGGCTACTATAATTATCAGGATTTGTGTGTACTAATTATGAGTGACGCTGAAGTGAGGCTGCTAGCTTCGTTTAATTGTGGCTATACAATTGTTTAGTGCACGGCTTTACTGCCCTATAGCATCTGTAAGGATGCGTGCCATATTTAATCCTAGCCTGCCTTGCGTCAAGCTCTTTGAACCGACACGGGGGAAGATGACAGTAGTATCTTCTTCGTGGCTTCTTTCTGTGCCGAGAAGAAGAGATGCAGGACCGGCCTACGAATATACTGTATATACCTGTGGGATCCAGTTACGTTAGAGTTTGGAGTTTGCTTGCAGTATCTAGAGACGAGGGACGCAAAACTTGTCGCCCTGTTTGCGATTTTCTTTTATTCGATATAGTCATGCATTATGTGTAAAATGTGTTGCAGCACCTCATGTTGCTAGTATTCCGAACTCATTTCTTTATTTCAGGGGTACAGGGGTTTGATAAAAACATGGAAATACTGCGAGAAACGCATTCTTCAACACAAACGCAGATTATAGCCAGGACTGCACGGCGCCCTGCTGTATTTGGCCACGAATGTCACCTGTGCAATGTCCTCAATACGTCGCAAGTTTCAGTCGTGGTCAGAAAAATGTTCTGCGTAGTTGTGAGAACACTATGTCGGAGCTAAGTGAATTCAAATTTGAGGATATTGTTGGTACTACGGTGGGTGCTCCCGCAAAATAGAAAGCCGATATGTTTGATGTTTCATGAGGAACCAAATGGAATATTTGTACTGTATACAGAGAAAGTGGAAAAGCATCATCCGCTATGTCACAACGGGGATAAAAGAGTGTGTTAAGTGATCGTGATGGACTATCATTCAAATTGATTCCGACAAAAACTAAGAGGACGACAGCTGCAAAACTCGTTGCAGAATTGAACGTCTCACTCGCGAACCCGGCCAGCACCAAAACAACGTCAACGAAGGTCCATAATTGGAATTCCAGAGCCACTCATCAGTGATGCAAATGCTCTTAACTGGAAAACAAAGTCATAAAACCTGGATTATGGAACAGCGGAACAATGTCATCTCACCGGATGAGTCATGTTTACACTGTTCCCAACTTCTTGCCGAGATTTCGTCCCAAAGAGTGAAACACGGTAATTATTAGAACAGCCATATCGTGGTATTTCATGGCCCCATTGTTACTCTGCCAGGACGCATTACTGTCAAGAATTACGTGACCGTATTGGCTGATCAGGTCCATCATGTGATACAATATTAGTCCTCCACGGGTGATGCTGTGTTCAAGACGACAGAGCCCCTGTTCTCACAGCTCGCGACATCCAGGACCTGTTTTGTGAGCACAAGGATGAAATACCGCTTCTTCCTTGCACACCATAGTCACCAGATTTCAACATTATTGGAGCTTTGTGGTCAACTTTGGAGGAAAGGTGAGTGACCGCTATCCATCGGCATCATCGTTACCGAAGTTGCCACTGTTTTGCAGGAAGAATAGTATAAAATTCTCTTGAAAACTATACAGGACATATACTTATCCGTTTAGAGACGACTGGAAGTTGTATTGAATGCCCACAGATTACCTACATCGTATTAGAGATGGTAATGTGTCGTATTTTTCATGTTTCCGTATTTATCTTCACTTCCTACAAGTTTATGTATCATTTTCCGTAACGATTTCGATTTTACCTGAACTAGGGATTCAGAAATTCTCTGAGTGGGTTTCTCGTTGTATCCAGTCTGTCTAGCCCCCTTCAAAGGGGAAAAAGAGGAACTCAGTACTCACATTTGTAACGACTGGCTAAACAAGTAGTTGAGTAATATTTATTTCTGCTAAACGAATGATTTTCCTTGAGTCGTAATGACATCTCCTCACTATCCATTCTAAGCAGTCATCTTAAACCTTTACCAGGCCATTACTATCCTTTAAGCTATTTATTTCAATGATTTTGAAAACTTCCACAGTAACAAATCAATGCCTATGTTTCATGGGGTTTTCAATCTCATATAGGTACGTTGAGCGAGTTGCATCAACATGGAGTTCAAATTCTGTATGTGTCGAGTGGATAACAATGTGAGGCATGTGGTAACAGTTAAATATACACCTATATTTGCATTTTTCTTTGGTCTTTTAGACAAAGCAGTGATGGTAATGTTACTGTCGACGTTTATGTACGCTTATAATCATTTATGTGGGTTTGTAGATAGATCAGTGGGGATATTACGTAGTATGATGCATGTATACCTTCTCAGTTATTACTTTACGTAAACATTGATCTAATAAAAACAGCACTAAAATGTACCTTGCGCAGGTTTTCCCTACAATGACTAACCTACTTATTCTTAAGTAAATTGATTATTCTGTTCAACCTTTACTCCGTTTACAGCAGTGCAAGTTCAGTAACTAACTGAGATAAAAACATTTTTATTGATCTTCACTTAAATTACTTGCACTTGGCAACGACTGCCAGGATTAATTCAGTTGCCAAGCTCAGTCCTAATTCCTTATATATACTTTTAACCAGTATATTACTACAGCTCATTTACACAACAGATGGGTTAGACGTTATTTCATGCATCACAGAAATAGAGCATTTCTGGACGTGGTTACCCATTCACGTAATTGTCTACTTGAGATATCTATGACTTTCGTTCTGCCTAGCAGTCTTCAGAGCAAATCAGACAATACAACAATTTCTCCAGGCGTATTTTATGACGAAATAAATCTGGGGTGAACAGCCTGGTACGAGTGTGTATAGAACACAATATTTCGGCAATCGACCACGTTGTCATCGTCAGCTGAGCTTATGTACTGACCGGCGGTGGGCCCGCGCCATGTATATAGGACAATCCCCCTCCCGCTCCTCCCTCAGGCGCATCCTATGAGTGGGTGCGGTCCGCGCCCCGCGCGCGGTCCAGGTACAGCGTCCGTTCTCCCGCCGTCTGGGCGCTGCGTCCTAGGTCTTCTCGTTCAGGAGGGTCTGACGGCGCCGCTCTCGTTATTCTTCCCTCCTCCCCCGAAGTCTGTACACTCTGGGAAATATCCTATTTCTTCTTAATCCGGGTGATCGCGAGTTCCCACGCCTTGTCAAGGATGTAGCCACTGTCACGATTTAATTGTAACTCCCTAACTCTGATCTCTATGGCTTCTTTGATGTGACAGTCCCAGTATTTGGAAGTCTGTGTCAGGACTTAGTTTTGGACATAATCCATGCTGTAGTGTTCCGACAGGCAATGCTCAGCGATTGCCGACTTACTGGGCTGTTGCACTCTAGTGTGCCGTTGATGTTCTCGGCATCGGTCCTCAATGGTACGAATGGTCTGCCCTATGTGTACACTACCGCATTGGCAAGGTATCTAATAAACCCCTGATTTACGTAGACCAAGGTTGTCCTTGACACTACCAAGAAGGCTCTTGGTTTTGATTGGAGGACTAAAGATGGTTTTCACTTGCTGTTTACGTAAAATGCGTCCAATTTTTCCGAATAAGGCCCCATAAAAAGGAATAATAGCCAAGGCCGCCTCCTCCTGAAGTTCATCCTCAGTTTCCACCGGTGCTGCAGGTGTGGGATGTAGAGCCTTCCGAATTTGTCCTTTCTTGTAACCGTTCCTCCGAAACACGGTCTTCAGATGATCCAATTCTTGTTGGAGACTGTCCCGGTCGGAGATGGTGTGAGCTCTGTGTACAAGAGTTTTGAGCACGCCATTCTTTTGTGCCGGGTGGTGGCAGCTATCCGCATGTAGGTACAAATCGATATGCGTCTTCTTACTATACACGCTGTGGCCGAAAGTGCCGTCAACTCGTCTTCTAATGAAAACATTTAGGAAAGGGAGCATCCCATCCGTTTCGATCTCCATGGTAAACTTAATATTCTCGTGTCTGGAGATGAGATGTGTGAGGAAGTCTGCCAGTTTATCTCTTCCATGTGGCCAGACAACGAAGGTATCATCCACATATCTAAAGAAACAGGTGGGTTTTAGTCGTGCTGATTCAAGAGCTTTCTCCTCGAAATGTTTCATGTACATATTTGCGACAACGGGTGAGAGTGGACTCCCCATGGCTACTCCTTCTGTCTGCTCGTAGTATTCACCGTCAAATAAGAAGTAAGTTGATGTCAGAACATGTCTGAAAGGGTTGGTGGTCTCTTCGTCAAATTTGTGGTTTATGAGTTCCAAGGATTCTTGTAGCGGAACTTTAGTGAATAGAGATACCACGTCGAGGCTCACCAGTATGTCAGTGTCCTATGCACACTCATACCAGGCTGTTCACCCGAGATTTATTTCGTCAGACAATACTTTGTGATATAAACTCCATTAGTAAAATAATACGAAACACATCATATACATTCTTCTTCACTGTCATTTTGATAGACCGTAATTTGTAACTATAGCTTCCTTTGAATCACCAGAGTAGTCGTCGCTACTTACATTTCTGAAAGAGTAGGCACTGTGGATAGCACGCTGGACTTGTATTTTTGTGTATCAGATTAGACGAAATCCAGAGGGTTTCTTCAACAAGACCGCAGTCATCTTACTTTATAACCTTGTCCAGGCTGAGTCAATATTCCTTTTACAACTATCTCGATAGTCATACGAAATTAAATTTTAATTTTTTTTCCCCTTGTGTTTCCTTACCTGATCCTTAACGCTGTTGATAAACAGTTGTGGGTATTTGGCATCATTATTTACACTAGCAAGTACTTCTCACCAAATACATATTGAAAGATGTGCTTGATTTTCATCTTACCAATTCTCCGTAACAAAAATAACGTCATCTTCTATGGATTCTTTCCATGTCTTTCTTTTAAAAATATTCCGTACTGATTTCGACACTGAACCCCAATCTTCCTTCCTGCTTTTCTTCCATACTGATTTGATTTTGTTGCCTGATATGTCAGTTTCAGACAAGAAGTACATACTCCTGGATCTTTAACAACTTTTCTGAATTTGTTGTTGTACTGTTTACAGACACAGGTGACAGAAGTCATGAAATAGCAATATGCACATATACAGATGGCGGTAGTGTAGCCTACACAAGGTATAAAATGGCAGTACATAGGCGGACCTGTCATTTACACTCAAGTTTTCGTTGTGAATTTTACCTCAATCAACATTCTGTAAGCTTATTTAGTATCTTCAGTTGTTGTTAAATTTCCTAACAGTAACCTTCACGTTCATACTTCACTTATTTCTGCAGTTTTGTATTTGTGGTCCCTGATGGATTTCACATATTTCACCTATTCCATCTATTCTTGTAAGATGAACCAGAAGTCTGTGCAAATTCAATTTCATTTAAAGAATCACGACTTTTACAGGTACATGGTACATGATTTCCTTTGGCATTATACAGACATAATTTAGCGTATCTACCAGCACTTTGCTTCGACTACTTTCATAATAACATTTTTGCTTAACCAAATTAAGAAATCATCAATTCACATTTTCTGATAACAGTTACCATTTATTTCTATATTCGCTAGTGCGTGAATTTGAGGATTTAGGACCCACCACAGTTAGTCATGTTGTCAACTATACAACGCACGCAAACGAAAGCTCTCGTGCTTGTCATTTGCATAACAGAAGGCTTTGTTCTGTAGTATGCTGAAACTAGCAGATACCATGGAGATTCTTTCCTCAGAGAAGAGGAACTACTTAATAAGCACAAATTAAGTAATACTTTCTATGAAAGTTCCTGGCGGATTAAAACTGTGTGCCCGACCGAGACTCGAACTCGGGACCTTTGCCTTTCGCGGGCAAGTGCTCTACCATCTGAGCTAACGAAGCACGACTCACGCCCGGTACTCACAGCTTTACTTCTGCCAGTATCTCGTCTCCTACCTTCCAAACTTTACAGAAGCTCTCCTGCAAACCTTGCAGAACTAGCACTCCTGAAAGAAAGGATATTGCGGAGACATGGCATAGCCACAGCCTGGGGATGTTTCCAGAATGAGATTTTCACTCTGCAGCGGAGTGTGCGCTGATATGAAACTTCCGGGCAGATTAAAACTGTGTGCCCGACCAAGACTCGAACTCGGGACCTTTGCCTTTCGCGGGCAAGTGCTCTACCATCTGAGCTAACGAAGCACGACTCACGCCCGGTACTCAGAGCATCGTACATATTCATAGGCGCTTGCAGAATGTCCACGGTGACCTGGCAGTGAACAGAAGCATGGTGAGTCGTCGGCGAGGCGTCTTTCATCATCGCAAGATGGCCGCGTAAACTTGTCTAATCAGCCTCGGTGCCGGCCAGCCACATACAGCTCTAACTCCTGCAATGTTGGAACGTGCGGAAACTCTCATTCGAGATGATCGACAGATCGCAATCAAACACCTCGCCGCACGACTGAATGTCTCTTTTGGCAATTTTGACACATTCGTAATCAAATATATGCGCCCCAGAGTAAACAAATATATGTGCCCCAGATTTCGAAACAGATACTGGAATCCTAAACAGGACATCTACATCTACATCATACTCCGCAAGCCACATAATGTTGTGTAGTGGAGTGTACATTCGGTACGCCGGCCGGAGTGGCCGAGCGGTTCTAGGCCCTACAGTCTGGAACCACGCGACCGCTACGGTCGCAGGTTCGAATCCTGCCTCGAGCATGGATGTGTGTAATGTCCTTAGGTTAGTTAGGTTTAAGTAGTTCTAAGTTCTAAGGGACTGATGACCTCAGAAGTTAAGTCCCATAGTGCTCAGAGCCATTTGAACCAGTTTTGTACTTTCGGTACCACTATCTGGTCTCTCCAACCCTATTCCACTCGCGAATAGTGCGTGGGATGAATGATTGTCGGTGTCTTTGTATTGGCTCTAATTTCTCGAATTTTCACCTCGTGGTCAATACGTGAGGTGTATGTGGAGGGGAAGTAATATGTTGGCCGACACCTCCTGAAAAGTGTTGTCCCGAAATTTCAATAGTAAATCCCTCTGTGATGCTCAACGCCTCTATTGTAACGTCTGCCAGTGGAGTATTTTTAGCATCCCCATAACGCTCTCTCGCCAGCTAAACGATCCAGTGACAAAACGCGCCGCTCTTCGTCGGGTCTTCTCTATCTTCTGTATCAGTGCTACCCGACAGGAATTACAGACAGATGAACAATATTCAAGAATCGGGCGAACATGCGCCTTATAAGCCACTTCTTTCGTGGATGATTTATTTTTCCTTAAGATTCTTCCGATGAATCTGAGTCTGGTGTCTGCTTTTCCCATTATCTGTTTTATGTGGCCAATCCACGTAAGGTTTCTCTGAATAGTTACGCCTATATTTTACGGCAAACGTTGTCTCCAGCTGTTTGTCATCAATAGTGTAGCTGTATGGTTCAAATGGCTCTGAGCACTATGGCACTTAGCTTCTGAGGTCATCAGTCCCGTAGAACTTCGAACTACTTATACCTAACTAACCTAAGGACATCACACACAGCCATGCCCAAGGCAGGATTCGAACCTGCGACCGTAGTGGTCAAACGGTTCCAGGCTGTAGCGCCTAGAACCGCACGGCCACTTCGGCCGGCTAGTGTAGCTGTACAGTAGTGGATTGCTGAAGAAGTTGTGGTGTTCAGGAAGGTGTCTTTGAGGGTCCATAGCAGTATATTAGATGACACACAGAATTTATGGTTGATGTGATGAATGCCAGCTTTCTCTAAATGTAGAATAGTCTAAGTTAATTTAGATGAGTATGACATTTTGGAATACAGTATTTTCAGGGTCCCACCTGACGATCACATCGATTAAATATCTAAGGGTAACGTTGCAGAGCGTAATGAAATGGAAAGATCACGTGAGGTTGGTAGCAGGAAACGCGAATGCTCGACTTCGTTTTATTGGGAGAACTGTGGGAAAGTGTAGCTCATCAATAAAGGAGACGGCTTACAAAACGATAGTGCGACCCATTCTCGAGTGCTGTTGGAGTATTTGCTGTCTCACCAGATCGGATTAAAGGAAAACATCGAAGCAACTCAGAGACGGGCTGCTAGATTTGTTACCGGTAGATTGGGTCCGCACGCAAATATTACGAAGATTCTTTGCGAACAGAAATGGGAACTCCTGGAGGGAAAATGACGCTCTTTTCGCGAGGCACTATTGCGGGAATGTAGAGAAACAGCGTTTGAGGACTTCTGCAGAACGATACTACTGTTGCCATCATACATTTCGCGTAAGGACCACAAACATCAATTGTGAGAAGTTTTGGCTCGCACGAAGCGTTTTAGACAGTCGTTTTTCCCTCGTTACATTTGTGAGTGGAATAGTAAAGGAGATGACTATTACTGATAGGTGCTACCCCCCGCCATGCACCGAATGGTGGCTTGCGGATTATGTACCTAAATGTAGATTTAAAAGCGACTAAACAGCGCTACGCCATGGCGGTAGCAGGCAGCACAGACCAGGGCGGCGCTGTCGCTGCTGTAGTTCTAGTTACATATAAATCTATAAAGGAAATAATGCAGTAGACTAACGTAGGACTGCTCTATCGCGTGGCACGTAAAATTCATGTTTAAAAATGATTTTGTTTGTCATGGGAAACAAACTGACGTTTTCCGTCGACACAGATTCGCTTGAAAGACGCGACAAACTGTATTTGTTTGGGCCATCTCCATAGACAGACTACAGCAACAAAGTAGCAAATATCTGCCGAAATACTAGTGAAATTGAGTCTGACGACTCCTGGGAGAGATATTCCGAATATGCGTTGGTGGCACAAATGAGGAATGATTCCAGAGACTTCACGGACCGCAAATGTTGGAAAGCAAAACAAAAAGAGGGGAAAAGATTAGGTTTAGCCCGCATCTCGTGGTCGTGCGGTAGCGTTCTCGCTTCCCACGCCCGGGTTCCCGGGTTCGATTCCCGGCGGGGTCAGGGATTTTCTCTGCCTCGTGATGGCTGGGTGTTGTGTGCTGTCCTTAGGTTAGTTAGGTTTAAGTAGTTCTAAGTTCTAGGGGACTGATGACCATAGATGTTAAGTCCCATAGTGCTCAGAGCCATTTGAACCATTTGATTAGGTTTAACGTCCCGTCGACATCGAAGTCATTAGAGACGGAGCGCAAGATGGGATAGTGCCAAGGACTGAGAAGGAAATCTCCCGCACTGGCATAAGTGAGTTTGACACAGAGCAGATCATTATCGCCCAGCGCCTGGGAGCGAGCATCTCGTAAACGGAGAAACTGGTCTGCGTGAGCATCTGTAAATACTGGCTGAAGTACGGTGATACCACGAGTAGACATCAAGGTATTGCACGTCCACACCTCATCGGAGAACGTGGCTGTCCTGGCTTGCCCGCACTGTATAATACGACAGGTGGCGTTCTATCAGATCTGACGACCTAGTGCACTGAAAATACAGGCGGAAGTGTTTCGGAGCACACCGTTCATAACTCACTGTTGAACATAATGCTCCGCAGTAAACGACCTCTGCTTGTTCCCATTTAACGACAACAATTAGCCGGCCAGTGTGGCCGTGCGGTCCTAACCGCTTCAGTTTATAACCGCGTGACCGCTATGGTCGCAGGTTCGAATCCTGCCTCGGGCATGGATGTGTGTGATGTCCTTAGGTTAGTTTGGTTTAACTAGTTCTAAGTTGTAGGGGACTGATGACCTCAGAAGTTAAGTCCCATAGTGCTCAGAGCTATTTGAAGCATTTGACAACAATTATGATTGCAGTGAGCACAGGATTATCAAGATTCGATCGCGGATCAAAGGAAATGTGTCGCCTGCTCGGATGAATCACGTTTCATTTACTCTAATCGATTATCGTCTCCATATACGCTATCATTCAGGCGAACTGATGCTCGCTACACGCCCCTCACCAGCGAAGCAGGCCGGTGGGGGCAGTATTGTACTATGAGGAACTTGAAGCCGGGTTTTTATTGATCTTACGAGGTGCGGCTAGAAAAAAACCGGACTGATGCTGGAAAAAACATTTATTTACAATTATTTACAATTTCATTTTATCTTCTTCAATGTACTCTCCTCCTCGGTCTCTACACCGCTCCATACGAATTTTCCAGTGTTCATAGCAATGCTGCAGATCATTTTCGGGAAGTCCATATATTACTTCCGTCGCTTTTTCTTTTACTGCTTCAACAGTCTCAAATCTAGTTCCTTTCAAAGCTGACTTGACTTTAGGGAAAAGAAAAAAGTCACTGGGGCCAAATCAGGTGCGTAGGGTGGATGATCTAAGATGGGAATGTTGTATTTTGCCAAAAACGTCTTCACTGACAGCGCACTGTGAGCTGGGGCATTGTCTTGGTGAAGGATCCATGACTTTTTTCTCCACAAATCGTTCCGTTTTCTCCGTACTCGCTCACGTAGGGTAGCCAGGACGCTAATGTAGTAATGCTGATTCACTGTTTGTCCCTCTGGTACCCAATCAATGTGCACAATCCCTTTGATGTCAAAAAAAACAATCATCATTGCCTTGAATTTCGATTTTGACATTCGTGCTTTTTTCTGTCGTGGAGAACCAGGAGTTTTCCAATGCATCGATTGGCGTTTAGTTTCGGGATCGTAAGTAAAAAACCACGATTCATCGCAAGTAATAACATTTTGTAAGAAGGTGGGATCACTTTGAGTGTTTTCCAGGATGTCAGAACAAATCATTCTTCGGCGTTCCTTCTGTTCAATTGTGAGACACTTTGGAACCATTTTTGAACACACTTTGTTCATGTTGAAACTTTCATGAAGAATCTGCCTAACACTTTCCTTGTCAACTCCTGTTAACTCAGACACTGCTCTGATTGTTAAACGGCGATCTTGTCGAACAAGTTTACCGATTTTTTCGATGTTTGCATCAGTTTTTGCTGACAATGGTCTGCCAGTGCGAGTGTCATCACTGGTGTCTTCGCGGCCATCTTTAAATCGTTTAAACCACTCAAACACTTGTGTTCACGATAAACAATCATCGCCGTACACTTGTTGTAACGTTACAAACGTTTCACTTGCAGATTTTCCTAGTTTGAAACAAAATTTGATGTTAACACGCTGTTCTTTCTGTACACTCAACATTTTCCGACGCACAGACAAAACGTCAACTACTTAAAACAGACGCCACGGGCAGACTGAGTGCAGGAGGCAGATGAAACTCGAGCAGTAGGCGGAGCGAGAGTCACGTGACAGGCCACGCGACTTTCAGCCTCATTTCATTCGTTTTATTGTTTCACCAGTACTAGTCCGGTTTTTTTCTAGCCACACCTCGTATGTAAGGCATCAAGACAGCTGTCGGCTACGTGACTATTACTGCGGACCACCTCCGTCTCTTTATGCTTGATGTGTTCCCCGATGGCGATGATATATTCCAGCAGTATTACTATCTGTATTACAAGGCCACAATCGTGGTATATTGGTTTGAGGACCTTGATAGCGAACTCACGTTGATGTCTTGGTCATCAAGTCTGCCTGATCTGAATCCGATGCAACTCATCTGGGACGCCATCCGGCGCCGGCTCGGCGGGTACAAAGCAGTGGCCCGTAATTTACGGGAACTGCGTGACATGTGTGTAGATATCTGCCGCTCCCGAAACCTAACAAGTATTTGTAGAATCCATGCCACGCGCAATCCCTGCTATTTTGCGTTCCAAAGGTGAAGCAACGCGCTATTAGATAGGTTTTCATGACGTTTGACTCTTCATGCAAATTTCCTAGCTGCAGTCGTGGTCCATCTCATTACATTAAATACCTTCCTTCGTCCACTCTTTTCACTTGTAGGCTATACTCTGTGAATCCATCGCATCTAGGTGGGATAGAGGGGGGGGGGGGGGGGGTGAAAATCGTAAACTTGAAAGTCGGTTTTACGAAATTCACACTTCATTTAGTATTTTTTTCCACGAATATTTCTATCCCTGACGTCATTTCTCGTTCCCTATCTGCGACAACCAGTCATCTTATTAAATGTTTAGTGAGCAGCATAGCACAATAAACACGACTTTTTCACTTTTTAGAGGTCTAAAGGTTTCTTCTTCCCTTGCGATAACGTTTAAATTATACACTCCTGGAAATGGAAAAAAGAACACATTGACACCGGTGTGTCAGACCCACCATACTTGCTCCGGACACTGCGAGAGGGCTGTACAAGCAATGATCACACGCACGGCACAGCGGACACACCAGGAACCGCGGTGTTGGCCGTCGAATGGCGCTAGCTGCGCAGCATTTGTGCACCGCCGCCGTCAGTGTCAGCCAGTTTTCCGTGGCATACGGAGCTCCATCGCAGTCTTTAACACTGGTAGCATGCCGCGACAGCGTGGACGTGAACCGTATGTGCAGTTGACGGACTTTGAGCGAGGGCGTATAGTGGGCATGCGGGAGGCCGGGTGGACGTACCGCCGAATTGCTCAACACGTGGGGTGTGAGGTCTCCACAGTACATCGATGTTGTCGCCAGTGGTCGGCGGAAGGTGCACATGCCCGTCGACCTGGGACCGGACCGCAGCGACGCACGGATGCACGCCAAGACCGTAGGATCCAACGCAGTGCCGTAGGGGACCGCACCGCCACTTCCCAGCAAATTAGGGACACTGTTGCTCCTGGGGTATCGGCGAAGACCATTCGCAACCGTCTCCATGAAGCTGGGCTACGGTCCCGCACACCGTTAGGCCGTCTTCCGCTCACGCCCCAACATCGTGCAGCCCGCCTCCAGTGGTGTCGCGACAGGCCTGAATGGAGGGACGAATGGAGACGTGTCGTCTTCAGCGATGAGGGTCGCTTCTGCCTTGGTGCCAATTATGGTCGTATGCGTGTTTGGCGCCGTGCAGGTGAGCGCCACAATCAGGACTGCATACGACCGAGGCACACAGGTCCAACACCCGGCATCATGGTGTGGGGAGCGATCTCCTACACTGGTCGTACACCACTGGTGATCGTCGAGGGGACACTGAATAGTGCACGGTACATCCAAACCGTCATCGAACCCATCGTTCTGCCATTCCTAGACCGGCAAGGGAACTTGCTGTTCCAACAGGACAATGCACGTCCGCGTTGTATCCCGTGCCACCCAACGTGCTCTAGAAGGTGTAAGTCAACTACCCTGGCCAGCAAGATCTCCGGATCTGTCCCCCATTGAGCATGTTTGGGACTGGATGAAGCGTCGTCTCACGCGGTCTGCATGTCCAGCACGAACGCTGGTCCAACTGAGGCGCCAGGTGGAAATGGCATGGCAAGCCGTTCCACAGGACTACATCCAGCATCTCTACGATCGTCTCCATGGGAGAATAGCAGCCTGCATTGCTGCGAAAGGTGGATATACACTGTACTAGTGCCGACATTGTGCATGCTCTGTTGCCGGTGTCTATGTGCCTGTGGTTCTGTCAGTGTGATCATGTGATGTATCTGACCCCAGGAATGTGTCAATAAAATTTCCCCTTCCTGGGACGATGAATTCACGGTGTTCTTATTTCAATTTCCAGGAGTGTATTTCCACCTACGTCAAGCATTATTTCAAGTTAATCATGTCACAGCACTCTCTGTGTTTCGATTAATACAATTTTAGTGACATCTGCCCTCTGTGTACTTATGATGTTAGGGATCTTAGCACGTTAAAGCTTCCAGGTACAAGTACTTCCCCTCCAGAAATGCACATACGAAGCACGGATTTCCTCTTCGTTTCATATAGTCAGCACCCACCTTTAAGGTGCTATTCAAGCGTTTCTTACACATAAATTTTGAAGCTATGCTTGGAAGCTTAGTTCCCCTTGCAACCCGAAATCCGGAGATACCGTCTTCTTTATTTTTGTTGTAATCTACAGTGTCTATAAAACACTCTCGTAGTGACTACATAATTATGTTAAACATTCTCAGTTTCCTCTTATTCCTTTCAATAGATCAACGTTTCAATCGTGTCTTAGGCCTATTAGGAGTAACCAAAAGCTACTGGCCCCTCCTTTCTTTACAAGTTTATATAATGTAAAATGTTTGCCGACGCGATGTCGGCCAGTTTTAGATCAATTTTTCTCTTTTAGTAACTGTATCTCTCCCTCGCTTCTTTTCTTCAGGGCTCTGCCGTACAATCTCTCTACAACAAATATAACACTTAACCCTCCCAATAACAAGAAGGGGGGGGGAGTACTTTATGCCCACTTTTTCGAATTATTGGCATCTAGTAGTTCCTTTACAGTTTTTAATTATTAAGAATATATTTATCCCTTTAATGAATTCTACTATCATATTCAATATGTGTTTTAAATTTTTCAGTTAAACTTCCCAAAAATTTAAGTCTCAGTAGTTGATGTCACTTTCCGCAGTGAATGCCGTAGTCATTACTGCCAGGTTCAGTGCCTTATTTAGACATCAATATCTCTTTAAAAGATACGTTGAGAATAAAATTCACAAAATCCAGCGAAATTTGCAATTTTTAACTATTTTGTGGTATTCATGGAATAGGTAGTACACGTAACTGGAAGTGGGTTCATATTGCTAGGAGTGTGATAATAGGTATTCTCAGGTTCTGGTGCTACTTACGCATCAGCACTTTTTTTTAATAAAGTGTGTTGTCAATACAATTCAACAACAATTAACGAATGTTTAAAGTTTTTCTTCTGGTGCATATGAAGTACCCCGACTTGGTAATGCACGCTATGGAATATGCCTTGGTGTTTCGAGGGTTAACCCCCGAGATTTCTTGCAGTCCACCACTTTTATAAATTCTAGTGTCGTCTGATTCTTTAGTTTCCTTTTTCCTTATCCTCTTCCAAACACTTATCAAATACTTCGACGAATATTTCAGGTAATACAGATGGTGCTCCTTTTACTAAATCATTGTGAAGGATATCCGACTTATCACAGCCTGTACTGTGACTTTAACTTGTTCGTCTATGTCTCAAGTAAGAGACAGTTAGAACACGAGGCATTCGTCGGCTGCTCCGTGCATGACAAAAGCGCGCCAGGCGGTATCTGCCACGCAGCCCCTCCGTTTATGCTGCGAGCAGTCAGCAACAGGCAGGGCGCCGTCTCGGAGCAGACGTCGCTCGATGAAACCCTTGCCATTACCTGTCACCCACACGGCGGCGCTGAGTCAGGCGAGCACACAAGCTAAATTTCCACCTTACCCTCGGCAGCCTATAGCGCCGATCCGAGTGCACCCTAGTGAAGCAACCACCTGCCTCCAATCTCTAGTGAAAGTTGCTGTTTCCACTTCCGTATGACCTTTGTCACTGGCTAGCAGAAACTGCGGTGCGACATGTCAGTCATTTACTTTACTTAGTACCTGTACTGAAGGATATGATAGAAACGTGATTAGTTCCTTTAAAGAAAGATGATTAGTGGCAAAAATTGTAATTAGCTGTGCAAATTACTTGGGTTGGGTTGTTTTGGGGAAGGAGACCAGACAGCGGGGTCATCGGTCTCATCGGATTATGGAAGGACGGGGAAGGAAGTCGGCCGTGCCCTTTGAAAGGAACCATCCCAGCATTTGCTTGGAGCGATTTAGGGAAATCACGGAAACCCTAAATCAGGATGCAAATTACTTGTAAACTCATGTATATAAGATAATACCATTCAAACTGCGTCCACGAATATTAATCGTGGCAATTTTTATGAACGTGGCAGTTATAATGGTTATCCGTGAATCCGTAGCGCTGTTACAAGTTATGTTTTATTTATTTATTGAAACTGATCGGATTACGGCCTTCGCGCCCTTTGTCACATACGACTAGGATTCTACATATACACAAAATTTTACATCATAGTTAAGAGAGGGCAATAATTTTAATGTGATAAGGTACAATAAAACAGTACTATATAGTAACAAATGATCCAAAAGTTCCTAAAGACAACGTGAATGACAGGTTGATTAACAGCTAAAACCGTTTATATTACCACTACTAATACTACTACTACTACTACTACTATTACTGCGCCTGATGTATAGGAGACGAGAGGCTTTCTTCACTTTGCAGAAGCATCTAACTTTCACCGTTACTTGCACTTTTTAACGACGCCTTTACATCCGGCTTATAGCGAATGAGTATAGATTTATTCAAAATATGCGAAGTTAGTTAGTGTACATAACCTGTTGACATTGAGAAGAACCGTGATTGTAGCTTTTTCCATCTTGTTTCACATGCTGCCTACATACCGTACGCAATAGTTTCTACGTTTACTGTCTAAATGCCTTTTTACCATTCTTACGCGTTTATATCTTAGATAGGTTTTTCTCATCTCGTTGACTAAAACAGGCCACTGTTTACTAATTTTTTACTTAAAAACCAACGTTAGGATAACAAAACTCACAAATTTCGCAAAAAAAATAAAACTGCTCTACAGGGTGGACTTTAAACCAGAACTCTTGTCCTTAATGGAAACTATTATATACATTCAGCTAGTCAGGCGCCAGTCACGAGTTGTCTTCATATCTTCAATCTGACAGTTTTTCTCTTCTACTGCCCTACCTCCAATTTAAGTTCCCTTGCTGCACTTGCACTGGTGGGAGCTAGGTTTCTGGCAGCAAGCAACAACAGCCGTGTGCAGACATGTGTCAGTATTATAATCTCAAAAAAATTATGAATGCAGATAGCGTACCAGCTCTGTTGTCTAATGAGTTTCGTATTTTATTGTATAACTGTTCTATTTTAAAACAAAGAAAGCGATTGCTAGTCCTGTGTCTGCATAAGACACTAGAGATACTTCTCAATATTAGTTGAGCACTGTTGTGTACATCCGGGTATTTGTAAAATTATGTTGAATTTATTTACCACTTCGCTACCCAGATTAACGAATTAGCCTACTTTATTCCGAAATCTAAGCTGAAAAGTGAATCGTTTGACCTCGATCACCCAGATGGAATGCTCACAGTTCACAAACGATCAGTCACTTATGATTCACTCCAAAACGTGCCCCATAAACCACTCCTTACTTATACGAGGGTTTTGCCTACTATTTCACATAAACATACAGTGATCATAATAAAAGCTGTACCCAGAAGGAGAAGACATAGGTCATTAAACACGGAAACTCACAACCCTGAAACATGTGGTTAGATGAAGAGCAATAGTAATTAGAAACAAGAAAGACCAAATGAGATTATAAAATAAACAATTGATTCTCTGTATTTATCTGTTTTGTGTGTTTCATATTCCAATGAAAATTATTGAGATTTATGATTAAATATCTGTCATCGAATAAAGGCACTATTTGACGTTAGTTGCCAAGATTTCTGGGTATGTTTGGACTCAATATTACGCTAATAACACGGAAGAGAACCTATAACCATAAGAGCTAATGCTCGCGGCAGCCAGAACCAAGCGATTGCTAGTCCTGTGTATGCGTAAGACACTAGAGATACTTCTCAATATTAATTGAGCACTGTTGTGTGCATCCGGATATTTGTAAAATTATGTTCTATTTATTTACCACTTCGCTAACCAAATTAACGAATTAGCCTACTTTCTTCCGAAATCAAGGCTGAAAAGTGAATAGTTTGACCTCGATAACCCAGATGGAATGGTCACAGTTCACAAATGATCAGTCACATATGATTCACTCAAAAACGTGCCCCATAAACCATTCCTTACATATACGAGGGTTTTGTCTACTATTTGACATAAACATACTATGATCTTCATAATAAGAGCTGTACCCAGAAGAAGAAGACAGATTGCGACCTCTGCTGGTAGGCAGGCAGATTGTACGACATGTACATACTGATTATACTATCAGCTCTGAGAGACCAACATTTATTGCGCTACAGTCAAAAAATGTAGGTGTTAGTGTAGTGTCGGGCCCCATGCCCGTAAATACAAGAGTGCAGACGTCGCGGCGTGGAATTGTAAACGTCTCAGACGTAGTCCTGTGATACTCCATCCAGTGCCGCTTGCACCCGACCGCACATTTCCCGCAGATTGTGGATGGAGATTGAGTCTTGATGACACGCTCCATGGAAATCCACAAATTCTTGACCAGTGAGGGATCAGGCTTAACGTGAAGAACGCTCTCTACTAGGCCAGTTCGTCCATCAAACTGAAATAAATCTGTTGCATCTGTTCACGTAGAACCATGATCGCTTTATCATCATCGCAAGTCTTACTTTTTTTTTTTTTTTTTACAGCCGGTCATTTAGAGGAGGTAAGCTGACGTTAGATATAAGTGTTCCACTTAAAACTGGCATCACACAACAGCTTATAACATAGATGTTTCGTCAGATTGAATATTTTCAGAGATTTAAGTTCTCACTTTCACTGAGGTGAATGTTCCGAAATAACAGGGAAGTTTTGCAGGTATTGGTAGTTTTCACACCTAAATAGTGGAAGTTTTCGATCCATTTCAGATGTGTTATCAATTTTATACACGGTAGACATGTGCAAGGGATGTGAAATAGGTTAATATATGTATCAAATGTAGCATTATAGGACTCTGACGTCGGCAGTTTGCTCATGCATCATCGACAACAGTATCATAGGCCGAATTCATAGTTTTACTCTATTGGATGACACAAAATAGTCAGAAGGGGTAGGGAATGCGAACTGTAGCTTGGTGTCGGGTGTAAAAAGGACTCTTTTTTTACACTGTGTTAAAATTTGCCATGGAAACCACTGTTCTATACTGATATTTGTGCGTCTGAAATGTGTGTAATACCCACGCGCGTGACAGTTTATTTATAAGACTTCCGCATAGACTAATTTTGAGTGCTCAGAGGCTATGGGAGGCTCCTGGAAGCGGCCGGAGGCAGTAGGAGTGGGCGGCGCCAGCATACTGAATAACGACTGCCCACAGCGACCTCAACAGGCGCTGCTCATGATGCTCGATCCTCTAGCGAATGCAGCCCCGGAGCTGCCACTCCCCACAACGAGTTGTAGACAAGGTCCGTAGCATGCTGTTGGCCATTCTCCTTCCAGATGAAGTTGTCTTTACCGCATCTGCGACGAATAGTCAGCCGCGCAGGATTAGCAGAGCGGTCTAGGTGCTGCAGTCATGGACTGTGCGGCTGGTCCCGGCGGAGGTTCGAGTCCTCACTCGTGCATGGGTGTGTGTGTTTGTCCTTAGGATAATTTGGGCTAATTAGTGTGTAAGCGTAGGGACTGATGACCTTAGCAGTTAAGTTCCATAAGACTTCACACACATTTGAACGAATAGTCAAGTATTTCACTGTTGTTCCAGGGTTCAGGATTTCCGGGAAATACGTTTGATTTCTGCATGCAGATCTGAAATAGTGTATCATTGTCAGCCCAACATTTACCAAAGCAGAGCACCTGCAATGCATAGATCTCTTTGTGTACCATCAGTGACAGTATAGAACAGGCCTGGAAAAACAGTATCCCTACTCATGATGAGAGAAGAACGAAGTAGGAGGGGAGGTAAGACTGTTTCTGGGCTAATCAGTCTTTATCCACACATCATTGTAAAGATACATGTGCTGTTCAACTGTATTTTTCGATAGTTTTGTGATGTTATAATAGTGATTCTTCTTGCTGTGGAACCAAGGCCGGAATGAACTTCTAGCATAACATAGTCGTTGCTATTATGTATGTGTGTTATTTTTCTTAGTAGTTACTTGGTTATAAGACGATTATGTCTCTGTTCTCCTAAGACATTATTGTTTGGACCTACCAGCATTACGTAATTGGTGAAGTCTTCTACTCACCATAGTGTGTGCAACTTCTTAGCTGAGTGTAGCTGAGTGTGGTCGAGGACAGTTGGATGGGGTTAATTGCTTATTTTTTAGTATATTCAACGCAAAATTGAATGTTCTGCGTTCAATATTCATAGTTGCAAGCATACGTTCATACTACGACAGTGAGTTTACACTCATTTATGTGGAAATTCCATTGATTTTAGTACTACATCCGCTATTTGCACTGTTGCTATTAAAGTATTCGTTTCAAAAGGGTTAGGCTATAT